>NW_027481265.1:194479-280529 GCF_051309035.1 Mrakia frigida
GTCCTACTCTCCTTCTCGATTCAAGCTCAAACGAGGGACGCCATCGGTCAGCTTCGACGCCAGGGACTCGCTCTCGCTTGGATGTATGCTGGTCAGGGAGAGGAGGAGGAAGGGAACAGCGGTCCTGGTTGGAGAGAGGAGAGGGTAAAGAAGAGTCGGGCGTTCCTGTGAGTATAGTTCTTGCTCTGGTTCGAGTGGTAGATGGGTGGGTGGTGCGTTTGGAGGGGGGGAGGGGAGAGATGAGCTCACGTTCGAGCTTCGAGAACGAGTTCTCGAAGGGGAGACTGTTCTCGAGGTGGAGGAAGGCAGCTTGGGATTCGAGGCGACGAGGGAGGATGGCGGGAGAAGGAGCAGAGACGTTCTTGATAGGTTTCTCTTCGTTTTTTGGACGAGCGATCAGATGGATCGAAAGACGCGTTGACGACTCCAAGCTCACCTGAGAGTGATCTTTGTGAGTGAGTCCGGTGGCGGCTCCCGAGAGGTTTCCCGTTCTTGAAGAAAGATAAGGTGGAGGAAGGAGAGGGAAGGGGGTAAAGAGAAAAGGAGAAGAGGGGAGAACGCGTTCCTAGTCGGTCCTTGCCTTCCGCTCGATCCCTGATGAGGGAGTCCTGGTTGACGTGAGTGTCTCGATCAAAGTTGGAGCAAGAGAGGAATAGGTTCAACGAGTGAGAGCGGTTAAGGAGAAGAAGAGCAAAGGACACAAGAGCTTGGAGACAGAAGACCCCTCCTTCGACGTGTCCCCACTTTCTCTCCTACTGTATATCTCTCTCTCCTTGTAAACCCATCCAAGGTCAATCGAATTCAAAAAAAGAAAAACTGGTAAGCAAAACACGTAACCTATATATCTCAACCACCCAACTCCCTCCCTCTCTTCCAAACCCGATCTCGAATCGCCCCAACCCAAACTCATCGCCTCCCACCCGAACTCGTCCCCATCACCACCTCCCCCTCCTTCTACGGTGCGACTCCTCCGTTGGCGGCAACGGCTTCCCTCCTCGTGTGAACGGACTGGTGCCGAGAGAGCGCGTCGCTTCGAGCGAAGCGCTTGCTGCATTTGAGGCAAGGGAAAGGTTTGTCGCCTGTGTGAGTTCGGATCTGTAGTTGGAAAGGAAGGGAGGGATGATGGATATGTGAAGAAGTGGGAGTCAGTTAGGGAAAGGGAAAGAAGGAGAAAGGAAGGGCGGGAGACGCGTCGAACGAACATGCTTGGCGAGGTTGCTGGCTTTGACGAAGGCTTGACCGCAGTGAGGGCAGGCGAAAGGTTTGATTCCGTCGTGAGTTTGCTGAAGCAACGAGGATCAAAGGAGACAAAGCAGCGTCAGCGAGGGGAGTCGAAGAGGAAGAACGGAGAGACGAAACAAAACGAGACGAACCTTGTGAATCGTCAACGAAGCACGCTGAGTGAAAGTCTTGTCGCAACCAGGATGATCACAGACGAAAGGTTTGTGACCGGTGTGAGTTTGGATGTGTTTCATGACCTCCTGTTTCTTCTCTGGTTGATTCAAACGAGAAGGAAACAAGGTCAGTATTCTCGAGTTTGAAGCAAAGTCAGACGAGCTAGTACTCACTGAAGCCCTTGGATCCCCTCTCACACCCTTCCCAACCACAAGTATACCAGTTCTTCCCACTCCCGACGTGATCCTTGTTGATGTGCACCGTCAGATCCATCGATTCCTCGAAATCGGTTCCGCACTCCGACCAGCCGCACTTGTGGATCTTTCGAGAGCTCGATGCGTCGGAAGAATTGACGTCCGAGGGCTGCTGCTGTTGAGTGAGAGGAGCGAATGGTTCGAAAGCCGCTGGAGGTTCGAAGGGGTAAAGGACGGCATCGTCGAGAGATGGAGGGTTGGAGTAAGGGGACGGATGGGAGGGAAGGAAGTCCGTTGAGTTTGCTGCGAAGTTCGACGTTCCATCGTAGCGTCCTCCTCGGTCCTGTCCGATTCCGACGTCTCCTCCGAAGGTTTCCGTCGCCAGGTCGAACTGCATGGGACTGAATCCCCGTTGACCTCGTTGAGGGGAAGGAAGGTCGAAGTCGAAGTTGGGTTGGAAGGCCGAGATGAAGTCCTCGTTCGACTGGTGCGGCTGCTGCTGAGGATGGTAGTGGTGCTGCTGCTGCTGGGAAGGTTGAGTTCGGAAGTCGGAGGACCAGGAGACGTTGGCCCAAGGAGCCTCGAGTCCGAGGGAGAAGTCCATCGTCGACGAAAGAGCGATGTTCGACGCGTCGTTCCCTCCAGCGAGGAGAGGGTTGAGCCAAGCCTGGGAAGCGGCGACGAACTCCTCGTAGGACCTGAACTGCTCGTGCGACTCGGAGGGATCAGAGTTGGGAACGAGGCTGCTGAGGTTCGGGTTGTGCTGGAGTTGGAAGAGCTCCTCGTTGGCGTGGTGGATGGACGAGGAGGACGAGGAGGGCTGCTGAGGAGGAGGAGGGTAGAAGGGTGATTGTCGAAGGTTGTCCTCTCGAAGAGATGCAAAGTCCGACGGATGGTTCTGGGGTCGAAGGTGAGGAGACGAGACCTGAGAGACGGGAGTCGCCGCTCCTGATCTCGACGGCGAAGGTTGGTAGCTCGACCTCGACGCTGACGATCCGCTCCTGTCCACTGTCCCTCCGACTTCTCCTTCACCTCTTGCTCCAGCATCTCCACCATCGAACCCTGATCCGAACCAGCTCGTCGACATCCCCATCAGCCTTGGATCCACCGTCCCGTTCGTCACACCGTCGCCAGAGGAGAACGACGACGAAGGAAGATAGGTCGAAGAGGAGGGAACCTCCGAGTAGTGTTGTGGGTCCGATGAGAAGAAGAGGAGGGGGTCCGGGGGGGGTAGAGGATCGAGAGGGAGCGGCGATTTAGGGAAGAGGAGGGAGAGAGACGGGTCGTTAAAGAGTGAACTTCGAGGAAGAGACGCTTGGTCAGGTTGACGAGGGAGCTGCTAGTGAACGAGAGCAGATGGCCTGGTCAGAAGGACGTTTTGAGACGAGAGTGTCGAAAGAAGAACTCACAGCATGGCTCGTTCCTCCGCTTCTCTCCTTCCTTTCCCTCCCAAGCTCCTTGACCCTCTTGATCTTCTCAACGCACCAATACTGAACCTTCCTCTCTGTAACCTGCATCGCCGAAGCGACCTGGCACCCCCAGTCTTTGTGGTAGGATCCCTCCGTAGCGAGTAGGACGTCGAGGAGAAGTTGCTCCTGTTCGAGAGGAGGGGGTCGTTGGGGAAGCCAGGGGGATTCGAAGGAGGTAGGAAGGGAGGGAAGGTTGGGTGGAGCGAATTCGGAAGGTGATCCCGAAGCAGTGAAGTAGGGCTTTTCGAGAAAAGAGAAGAAGAAAACGAAAGGAGAGGAGAAGAGGAAGCAGAAACGTCAGCGTTTCGTTGATGGATCTTCTCGAGAGGATTTGAACGGACCTTCTCGATGGACTCGATTTCCTTCTTGCTAGGAGGAGGAGGTCGATCGTTTCCGTTGTTTCGAGAGTAATGCAAGGCTGGTAAGGAGCGATCGTGGATCAGCGCTCGTTCCGTCTAATTCGACGAAGGTAGAAGCCCACTCACCACAAGGATCGCACAAAGTTTTCCCACCTGAGCCTCTCTTCCCGACTCCATCACTTATCGTATCCTCACAGTTCTCGCAAGCAACGGCTGGGAGGAGAGGAGGAAGGACGGATGCCGGTGGAGGAGGAGGTCGAGGAGGAGGAGAGGAAGAGTTCGGTAGAGGTTGGTGAGATGAGGGAGGAGCGGTGGAGTTGGAGGACGGAAGGAGGAAAGCGTCTCCATGAGCTTGGGTGAGGTTGGGAGTGAGAAGGAACGGGTTGGAGTCGGGGACGAGGCTGGCCTGGTGGAGAGGGAGCCGAGGGAGAGGTCGAGGCGGAAGATGGTGGTAGAAATTGAGGGAAGGAGGGATGGGAAGATGAAGGAGAGAGGTTGTAGTTGTAGCAGGAGGTTGCTGGGCCTGAGGAAGGGCGGAGAGTGGTTGAACGAGGCCATGGCCGGAAGGGAGAGGGACGGAACGGCTCGTCGTCGTCGTCGACGCCTCCAACCCAGCGATCCAAAGATCCTTCTCCTTCGCCTCCTTCGCCAGCCTCCTCTCCTCCTTCTCCTTCGCCTCCTTCGCCTCCTTCGCCAGCCTCCTCTCCTCCGTCTCCTTCTTCTTCTTCGCCTCCTTCGCCTCCTTCGCCAGCCTCCTCGCCTCCGTCTCCTCCCCCGACTCGAGCTTCTTCCCCTGCTTCTTCAACCACTGCTTCTTCGACTTCTCGCAGTCGCTCAGGAACGTCGCGTTGAGGACGTCCTTTCCCTCGAACGACCCCAAGCCCTCCCAGTAGTCCTCGTCCTTCTGTTTCACAACCTCCTCGCTCAAACCCTCCGCCAACCAACGCTTCCTCAGCACTCTCCGATCCAACAGCACTCCCGTGTACTTGGTTCCACGTTTTGAGATGTACCTCCACTCGTCCTCCGTCTTCACCGAGACACCACTGAGAGCTCCGACGAGAGTTGTTCCGGCGTCGAGTTGGACGGCTCCAGTGATCCGACGTTCGAAGGATCCGTTTCGTCCACCGAAGGAGAGGTCGCCGGCGTGAGGGAGGTGCTGGAGGATGATGTTGAGGTCGGAGCCGGCGAGGGCTGAGGGGAGGAGGAGGTCTGAACCGAGGGAGAGCTGATGAGCGTAGGTGGAAGGAGTTGGGATGGAGAGGGAGTTGGGGAGGTAGGGAACTCCAATCGAGGAGGTGAGGTTTTGGAAGAAACGAGGCCAGTAGACGCCGTGAGTTGTAATGATGGTCGGGACGTTGGTCCTGAGGATGAAGGCGATGACGGTGGTTGCTACGTTAACGAGACCTGGGATGGTGTTGGGAGGGTAGAAAGCCTTGTCGCGATCGTAGCGAGGTTGTTGTTTGGCGGCTCCAGCTGCTGCACTCGAGTCGAAGGCCTGGGGGCAGATGTCGAACGTCCAACTCTGAGAGGGAGAAGCAGAAGGGTCAGAATAAAGAGAGAGGAAGCAAGAAGGAAACGAGAAGATGCTGACCTTCTTCTCCTTCGAAGCAATCCAGGCCGTCGACTTCGACATGATTTGGATCGTTGGAACGCTCTTCATGTTCTCGTCGTGCCACTCGTTTGAGGTAGAGAGGTTCTCCTTCTTGCAAGCATAGTTCCAGATATCCACGCGAGGGGAGAGAGGAGGTGGGAGGTCACGATCTCGATCGAGGTTGGGAGGGGCGCTGGTCAAGAGAAGAGGGGAGGAAGGAAGGACGAAGAAAGGTGAGCTCGACGGAAGGTCAATTCTCTCTCGTTCCTCTTTTCTTGAAGGAAAGCTAGACTCACTAGGACATGGTCCCTTTAAAACGATCCGGATACAGAGCAAAATACTTCTTGTACTCCTTAACCATCCAGTCGTAGACTTCCCAACCCTCCTTGATCAGACCAGGAACGGCCTCGATCTTCCTCCTTCGCTCCTTCTCTCCCTCTCCATCGGCGACGTAGACGAGGATCCTCCGAACGATGTCCGGATGATTGCTGCTGAGGTTGCGGAGGAACCAGTCGAGGATCTCTTTGGGCTTTGGAGGTGACTTGGAGTCGAAGACGTTCCCGGTCTGAGGAGGAGGAGGAGGAGGGAGGGAGGAGGAGGAGGAGGTCGAAGGAGGTTGAAGAGGAAGAGGTAGAGTGAAGGCGGGGATTTCGTGGGAAGGTTGGAGAACCGGGCAGGATGGATCGATTGTTTCGTGTGAGAGAGGGACGGTGGGGGTTGAGGGGTGGTAAGAGGAGATAGGAGAGGGACCATGTTGAACCGCGTCGCTCGAAGGGTGTTCGTCCTCTTCCTGGTCGCTGGAAGGTTCCTTCTCTTCCTCGCTGAAAGATTCGTCCTCGTCCATCGATGAGCGAGATTCTTCCTCCTCCTTGCTGGGAGCTTTGTCTTCGTCCATCGGCGAGTCAGCTCGCAACGGCGATGGTTGGGAGGAGGAGGAGGAGGAGGAGGAATCGTGGTCGACGTCCATGCGAGAGTCGACTGAATAGGGTGAGCGACGGGTGGCGGGAAGGGAGGATAGGGTGGAGATGGCAAGAGAGAGGTGGGAAGGAAAGTGAAAGTCAGCCGAGTCGCTCTAGTAGTCGTAACGAAGGAGGCGAGAAGTTGGGGAAGCTGATCTCGAGGTCACTCCCCTCCCAGTTCCTCCTTGCTGCTTGCCCGTAAATCGCCTTCTGGGCTACGAAAAGCTCAGAAGATGAAGTACGGAGTCCCAGCTGCCAAGGAGTCGAAAAACCTCGTCACAAAGAGGTCGAGCTGTGGTAGACTCGACCTCTAAAGAGAGGGAAGGAGGGACGCGAGCTCGACTCCTCCCTCCTCTCCTCCACATCGTCCCCGGCAACCCCAAACACCTCCGTTTCCAAAACGGAGAATACCCAGACGTATATAGACCCAGTCCACTCGAAATGGAAGAAAAAGAGAGCTCGAAAAACGTACCGAAGGTGGAGAACGGGGACCTGAAAGGGAGAGGGAAGGAGTTGAGGTGAGCTCGTGCGAGGGGAAGAAGGTACGGCTCTTTTGATAGAACCCAGGAAGATAAGCGGTGAATACTGACTTGAAATAGGAGTTGTTCATGTCTTGACGAAGGGTTGGAAAGGAAAGAAAAAAACGAGGATCTGGTCGGAAAGAAAGGAAGGAAGGAGAAGGAAGGAGAGCTGACCGTCAGTTTGATCCCGAACGCGATCTTCCCCTGCTCCTCGCTTTCCTCCCTTCCCTTCTTTCATCGTTGAACTCACCTCAAGAACTACCAACATCCTCTGCCCCCCTTCTCGCCTACCCACACGAACTCTCTCAATCACCGACCCTCGATCTCCACTCTCCTCCTTGAGCTTCCCTCCCAGTCGAGCTCACACCACTCCTCCCTTCCTTCCTCATCGTCGTTCGGGACCGCTTGAAGATCGCAGGCTGCTCCAATCGAGAGAAGATGGTTGGAAATGGGTAGGATGTGTGCTGATGAGAGTTTTGGGAGTACCGAGGATGGAAAAATATCGGTGGAAAAAGGGAGGGAGGGAGGGAGGGAGGGAAGGAAGGAGGGAAGGAGAGAGCTCGGCTGAGAGGGAGGGAGGTCGACCTGTAAGTTTCCGATCAAAGACGTTCAACTATCAGCATAGAAACAGAATCCTGACTCCTTCCTACCCACTCTCGAATCTCTTCAGCACTCACCGAAGGCGTATCAAGGTAGTCTTCGTCGGATCCGTCGAGCCCGCTCTTGACCTTGAAGGTGAGTCTCTTGAAGTCGGTTCAGGAGGAAATGTTGAGGTTCGACGGAGGGAGTGCAGGTTACGGTCGCAGTTGGAAGGAGCTGGATGGGAGAGTCGAGGTGCTGGAGGGTGTAGCGAATCGTAAAGGTGTGCGGAAGGTCGAAGGAAGGAAGGGAAGAAGGCGAAGGAGGGAGGGCTGAGAAACGCGAAGGAGAAGAATCAGTCTCCTGTACGATCCAAGACGAGGCTGACTCTCTTCTTTTCTGATCTACAACCAGATGCTCGTCCTGAACTTCGCCAGCATTCAACCTCGACCGGCCACCTTCCCATCGATGCGATTCAGCAGCCTCCGTCTCGCGTCGCCCAGAGCGGACGAAAACCTCGCCTCGATTTCTCCTCCCACCTCCTCTTCAACAACCACCCCACCCCACCCAGTCGTAGTTCTTATCCTTCACTCTCCTGCGAGAGGAGTGTAAGAGCTTGGACTCCAACGGGAAGGAGGGCAGAACGAGGAAGTCGATGGTCGATCTTCCTTCGCCTTCGCCAACGTGCTTCCTCACTTCTCCTCTCCCTCCTCCTCTTCAACCCCCAAACCACCTCTGGAACCATCGCCAGCACCTCCCACACCAACAGCAACAACAATCTTCGCCGTACCTCGAGAAGACGACTCACCAGGCCGATCCGTTCGACAGCGAGGCTGAAGACGCATCGCAGGAGGGAATGGGCGAGGAAGTTGCGTCTTGATAGGTGAGAGAGGATAGAAGTGTCGAGTGGAGGGAAAGGAGAGAGAGGAGGAAGGGGAGCGAAAAGAAAGAGTCCGTCTCTTGGGGGGTGGTGGGTGTTGAGTGGTGAAAAGAACGGAGGGAAGGGAACGAGGTCGAAAACGGACAACCCGTTCCCAGCCTTAGTCTACTTCTCTCCCTCCCGCTTGATTTGAACTAGAATTTTCACACATTCAAAGTTGCCTTCCCTTCTCTTCGTCAAATCTTCATCTTCTCGCTCGTTGAGAGAGCCAGGAAAATGAGATACGATAACCCAAAGGCAAACCAATCTCGGAGGTCGGTTGTTTTCTGAACCGACGATTCCCGCACCATGTCTGTCTCTCGAAAGGGGTCGAGAAAACTTCCGATCTCATATCGCATTGCGAGGGCTTTCTCCACGAGTCCTCTTTCTGCGAGAAAGCCAGTTCAAAGAAAGGAGGGAAGGAAGGCAACCTGCGACGAAGGAAGGATGGATTCTGCGATCTCTGGAAGCTTACCTGATCTTTTCGACTTGTTTTTCTTCCCTTATAGGTTCTCTCCAACCTCACCTTCTCAACCACCGAAACATCGTGAGTCCAGCTTCGATGGAAAGGAAGGGAGAAGGAGTCGCCAAGGGAGGAGGAGGAGGGTCGTTCGAGCGTTTCGGAGTTGACCTTTCCGCTCTTCCCTTCAGCTACACCCTCCCCAGTCTTCCTCTCGGTGCTGGAGTCGAGTTCATCGCTCTCCTGCAGGATAGCGTAGACGGAGCTGATGGAGGGCGAGTCAGTCAGGTCGTAAAGGTCTCTGATGGAGTTGGGAACGGGACGTCGTGTTTGGATAACTTGGATCATTCCCTCGATTCTACCTTCTCTGTTTCTACTACAACTCCTACCCAGGTTCGTTCCTTTCACTCTCTCCCTATCTTCTCGATGCCCGAGACTGACCTTCTCTTCTCCTTCTCTTTGCCAGTGCGGCGACTTCCAAATCACCTGGGAGTCCTCAGCCACGAACCCCATCGGCCTCACTGGTTGGTCCTTCTCTCATCTCTCCTCCACTTCCTTCCTTACCCAGAGTCAAAAACCGAACAGCTGAGAGCTCCCATTACGTTCTCCGCAGGTCTTATCCCCGGAGGAATGAGTTTCGACGTCCCTATCACCGACCTCGCTGGTCGAACCGCCAGTTGGCCCTTCCGCGTTCTCGCTGGATCTCAAGTCATGTTTGCGATGTCGGACGGAGGAACTAAGTGAGTTAGAACTTCTCTTCCGCGTCTAGTCCGTTTTCTTGAGCCCGACGAGCTCGAAACTGACCCTCTTTCCTTTCCTTCGCGTCGTCTTCCTTTCTTCATCAGGGGATCTGCTGGGTCCTCTCCCCTCTACACCGTCGGAGCTGGCTCGGAATCCTGCATCAGTGGAGCTGCAAACTCTGAGGCTGCTGTGATCTATTCGTCCCTCCCAGTTGGAGACGTTCCTACGACTCTCACGTGAGTCCTTGTCTCGTCGCTTTTCCTCGTTCTCGTCTCGATTTCGAACCTGACGCGTCTGCTTTCCTTCCCTCTCCCTCAGCGTCTACGCTACCCTGACCGTCTCTGGAGGAGTCGAAACCGTCTTCGCTACTGCCTCGGCCACTCCGAACGGAAACGGAACTGGATCTGGATCGTCGAGCTCAGGAAACTCGAACTTGAGCGGAGGCTCGAACCACGCTGGAGCCATCGCTGGAGGAGTCGTCGGAGGAGTTGGAGGTCTTCTTCTCCTCGCTGGATTGATCTGGTTCTGCGTCAGGAAGAGAGATAAGCAGAGACGCATTGATGAGAAGGCTTCTCGTTCGTACCTTTCCTTCGTCGTGCTCTTCTCGTCTCGTCGACTGACTCTTCATCCTTTCCCTTTCCCTTCCCTGGCAGAAAACGACATGATGGCCGCCGGTCGACCTTGGTCTCCTCCTCTCCCCACCGACCCCGAATCCAACCCCATCTACCAACCCTCTCCCGCCTTCTTCAACGGCAACGGAAACGGAAATGGGAACGGAAACCACTCGTCGTCCGCTCTCGGAGGAACCGCTCCAGGCTCAACTCACGGTTCCACGAACTCCCTTTCCTCCCCAGCCAACTCCAACTTCGGTGGAGGTCTCAACTCTTTCGCTCCTTCAGCCTTCGCTCACGTTCCTCCCGGAGGTCTCACTGGATCGTCGTCGGGAGGTCATGGAAGCGAGTCGGAGGGGAGGTTGTCGAGCGAAAAGAGAGGACTTTACACTGGTCCTAGCTCGATGGGAGGTCTGGGTTCGTCGGATGGAGAGGACTCGCCGCTTCGAGGTCCTGGGACGTTGGGAGAGGATAACAGGAGGGACTCGGGGACGAGGTTCGTGAGACATGAGGACGCGGGAGCGGTTCCTCAGGCTCCAGCCGCGACGTCGCCCGACGAGGTCGTCGATTTGCCTCCTCTTTGTGAGTCTATCTATCTTTCTCTGCTCCGAAGATTTCGACTGACTTCTGCTTTTCCTTCCTCTTCAGACCAAGACGCTGGCGAACGAGCCTCGACCGCTGGCCACTAAACCGCCTCCCTTCTCTCCCTCCCTCCAAAACGACGACAACATCAGCCTCCTCCACACGAGGATCTCCTCTCTCATTTCCCTTACATAACGAACACTTCCCATCAGATGGGAACATGACGAGGAGGAGGATCCACAACAAACGCGTCCAAGGGCAAGAATGAAAAGACGCGCTCTTCTTTCCAGCAGAGAGAGTGAAAGAGAAGGGAAAAGAAGAGACAGGGATCATGGTGGTTGAGGTCGAACTGAGATCTCTCTTCGAGATTCAGTCAAACACTCAGGGTGGGGACGAGCGAATCAAGACACGTCCGTTCGTTCACTTTTCGTCGCGTCCGTCTCAAAGGAAAGAACAACAAGAAAAAATTGTCCTCTCTCTCTCTCTAAAATCCTCCCAAAGTCATCCTTCGGCTTATCTCTCTCCCAGTGAGATAATCAGCTGGCAGAACTTAGCTTTTATCGTCCTGTTCCCCAACGACTCTCTCTCCCCACACCTCCTCCTCCTTCCCAACCAACTTCCATCAGCTCTCTTTCTCTCTCTCGCCCTTTCTCCCTTTCCTTTCCTTTCCTTTCCTTTCTCTTCCACCCCTCTCTACTCTCTCTGCAAAGATGGCACCCATGGCTCGCGAACCTGGACAGAAGGGGATCAACTGGTCCAACATGGCCGTCGGAGGAATCATGAACATGGTGAGCTTGAGACCATCTCTCTTCGTTCTTCTTCGTCTTCGCTCCCCTTCCACTCGTTCGAGCACGCTCGCTCTCGTTCTTTCCCGCTTTTCCGTCCCGAGGAGGCAGCATGCATGCATTCGTGTAGGCTGCTCTGCTCTCTCTCTCGTCTGAGAGCAGAGAGGGACGAGCAAAAGACGAGCGAGAACGAGACTCGTCCCATTTGGCGCTTCCCTTTCCTCCCTCCCTCCCCTCGTTGGCTTTGGTCGGCTTTCCCTTTCGGCTGTGTGTTTCTGGAAGGTCCCTCGTTCGGATCAACCAGCCCGAAGCGTCCAACAGAGTCACAGGTTGAGCTCCTAGCGACTCGTTCCGAGGGAGGGAGAGAGAGCACGCATAGATGGAGGAGGAAGGGGAGGAGAGCTCGTGCGTTGGGGATTGGGGGGCGAGGCTCTGGCTGGAGGAGACGGAGCTCGTTCTCTACCCTTTCTACTTTGTTCTTTGCTTTTTCCAGAGCTTCATTGGAAGCTCTGAAAGCTCAGCTATCATCCTGTCAACTTGGATTTACCTCGTTTGGAGGGGAGGGAGCTCACGAGCTCATTCAAACGAAGCTGCCCTCTCCTCCTCCTCCCCAATAAGTCCCTTCTTCGACTCGTCGAACGAGATTTGCTGACTCTTTTGTTATCTTCTTTTGTTTTTGTTGTTGTCGATCAGTTCGAAGTGACCACCCTCGGCCAACCCCTCGAGGTCCTCAAGACTCAGATGGCTGCCAACCGAACTCAGACGATGCTTCAAGCGTACAAGACTGTTTGGTCGAGAGGAGGCATCCTTGGGTTCTACCAGGGTTTGATCCCTTGGGTACGTTTCCCACCCCTCTCTCTCTTCTCTTCTTTCCCACGCTCTCAGCATGAGCTCTGTGCTTCTATCCTGGGGTAAAAGTGCCTTCGAGCAAGCAGGGGAGCTCAAGCTGACCTTCCCATCTTTCCCCTCCCTTCGCTGCTCGTTTCACCACAGGCCTGGATCGAAGCCTCCACGAAAGGAGCCGTTCTTCTTTTCACCGCTTCGGAAATCGAGAACGCTACGTCGGGGATGGGACTCAGTCCTGCGGTTTCAGGTCTGCTGGGAGGAATGGGAGGAGGAATCGCTCAGGCTTATGCGACGATGGGTGAGCTCGACCGTTTCCCTTCCCTTTCTTCGACCACACGCGTCCCTCTTCCTTTTCGCTGCTACTTCCCTTCTTGATCCTCGCACAACTAATCCTCTCTCGCGTCTGTTCGTCTCTCAGGATTCTGCACCTGCATGAAGACCGCCGAGATCACTCGACACAAGACGGCTGCTTCGGGAGTCAAGCCTCCTTCGACCATCGCCGTCTTCATGGATATCTACCGGAGGGAAGGTGTCGCTGGGATCAACAAGGGTGTGAACGCTGTGGCCATCAGGCAGTGCACCAACTGGGGATCTAGGTGCGTTTCAGCCTGCTTCTTCATTCCCTCTCCTTCGACGCGTCTCTCCTTGGACCCGCTCTTCTCTCTCTCTCGAAATGAGAACCAGCTGAGCTGACGGTTCTACTGCTGTTGTGCGTTTGCGTTGTGTGTTCTACAGGATCGGTCTCGCTCGACTTGCCGAGACTCAGATCAGGTCCCTTCGAGGTTTGTCGAAGGACGACAAGCTCACCGCTCTCGATAAGATTGCTTGCTCGACTATTGGTGGATCTTTGGCTACTTGGAACCAGCCTATTGAGGTAAGTCTTTTCCCTTCTCAAGCTCCTTCGTTCTGCGCTCCCGAATCAAACGTTTCTGACCGTTTCCCCACCCTCCTCTCCGCCCTCGCCCACCTGCCACCGCCC
Organism: Mrakia frigida; assembly: GCF_051309035.1. Classification (NCBI taxonomy): domain Eukaryota; kingdom Fungi; phylum Basidiomycota; class Tremellomycetes; order Cystofilobasidiales; family Mrakiaceae; genus Mrakia; species Mrakia frigida. Next base: position 207,470 of record NW_027481265.1, read on the forward strand.
TTCCACCACCACCTCATCACTCTCGTCCCTCTCGCCCTCCTCTCTCCACCACCCTCCCTCCTCACAGGTCGTCCGAGTCGAGATGCAGTCCATGGCCAAGTCGACGGATCCCAAAATTCTCGCCGGAGGAAAGAAGACCGTCTTCGGAACGCTGGGTCATATCTTCAAGGAGAACGGAGTTCGAGGACTGTACCGAGGAGTGCTGCCGAGGGTTGGGCTCGGAGTGTGGCAGACGATCTGCATGGTTTCGTGAGTCGCGTCGCTTTTTTTGGCCTTTGCGTTCCCTTGCCTTCTGGTCCCTTTCGTCGCTTCGCTGCTGTTGAACTCTCGAAGCTGTGTGCTGACCTCTTCGTTTCACTTCTTCTCTTGCTTCCTCCTTCCTTTCTTGCAGCTTCGCCGATTACGGTTCGTTCTTCTCTCCCCTCCCTCCTCTCTCTCCTTCCGTCCTTTCCCTTCTTTCTCCAGCTGACCTCCTTCCTCCTTCCTTATCCTTCGAATCAACAGTCAAAGCCTACATCGCTGGAAACTAAACATCTCCTTTCTCTCTCTCGCCTCGCCTCACGATGGAATCGCCTTCCCTCCCACCTTCCCGTAGTCACCCTCCTTCCCTTCGTCTCTTTTCGTCTTCCCTTCGCAAAACTAGACGTCTTTCTCTCTTCTTTCTCGGTTCTCGTTCCGTTTCGTTCGCACGCTTTGCAGTAGCTACTCTCCTCGTTTTCACTTCGCAGTCTCTCCTCTTCTTTTCTCCTCTACCCTTTCTCCAGTATATCAGTCGCACACTCGCTCCCTCTTTCTTCTTTTTCTTTTTGGTCTTCTTGCTGGGTTCGGTTCTTTTGATCTCTTCGGGCGATGAGATTCGGTCGCCTTGAAGAACGCTTCGAAGGGAAGAAGACGCGTCGTTCGACGGGCGAGATCGGGCGAGAGGAAGAGTTGTAACCAAACAGATCGAGGAAGTGCGAGAAAATTGATTGAAAAAGAGGATAGATTTACGAGGGGCTAGATCCGAGACCACACAGCAGCCCTCTTCGAAGTTTTTTCCCTCGCAAAAAAAGCTGACGGCACTCCTCCCGGCCAACCCTCTCGCTTCGAACCGGGAACCCTCTCTCTCCCCTCCTCTTCCTCCTCCAACGCTCACCACCACCACCACCCCCGAACTCCTCAAACAGTCAACACCATGCCCTCTCTCTTCCACCGCGGCCCTCCTACCAAATCCTCGTCCGGTTCCAGTTCCTCTCCCAAGCTGGAAACGCTCTCCTTGTCCCCTTCCACCTCGAGCTCGAATGCTTCCCTCCCGACTCTCGACTCCCCTTCCGGCAACCCTAAGTCCATCCTCAGGACCTCGACGGTGGGATCTACGTCTTCTTCCTCTAGACCGGACTCGTTGTTCCAGGATTCGTTGAGTTCGAGGACGGGGAATGGGAGTAGTAGGTGAGTTGAGCTCGAGTCGTTTCCCTTCTTTCCTTTATCTCTCGTCGTCGTCGTCTCTCTCGTTTTCCCCCTTCTACTTCCAAGTCTCGAGAGTTTGGAATCCTACCTCGCTCCTGATCAGTATCTAACTCTCTTTCGCTTCCCTTTCGCTGCTGCTTTCAACCAGTTTCGCCTCCCCTCGAACGTCCCTTCACTCCTCCTCCGCATCCGCGAGCGTCAGCCTGGGAGCCGGAGTGAGCCTCGACGACGGCGTCCTCACCTGCACTGGACTCTCAGGGACGACTTGCTGCTATGCTATCCTGTAAGCTCGCCTCTCGATTCAGTTTTATCGAAGGAGCGGCGTGGGGTGAAGGGTAGGGAAGCTCGAGGAAGGAGGACGTCGGAAGCCGGGCTGACTGATCTCTCTCGCTTCCTCTCGTCCCACCCGTCGAACGACTTCCTACAGAGCCTTGTCTCGTCGTAAGTTCACAATCTTCCTCTCAGCCTGTTCTCGGAGGTGTAAGGTCGAGGTACGGGAATGGGGACAAGCGAAGGTTGAGCTCGTGTTGATTCTCTTCCTTTTGATCGCTCGGCGACCATCTCAGACAACGTCCTGCAGTTCATCAACCTCCCGGGATCGCTTCATACGCCTATTCTTCACGCTGTTCAAGGTCAGTCAGCTCATCGATAGTCCAGTCTCGTTCTTGTCGCTGACCTCTTCGCTCGACGCTCGCAGATGCCTGGCCTCAAGGCATCTCCTCACACGGAGTTCCCAAGGATTCGTTCAGCAAAACCTACGATCCAGCGACTACTTCGCCCATGTTGTCATCTGAGGTGTGGGAGGTACACCTTAACGGGACTGTTTGGGGAGCGAGAGGGACAAGAGCTGGGGTTTCGTGAGTTCCATGCGCGTTCTTTTCCTCCCCTTTCTCGACGCGTTCCGACGCTCACTCTCTCTGACGCGTTTCCCTTGTTTCTTTCTTTTCCGTTGCTTCTCGAAGGGTTCGGAGGTTGATGAGCGCGATCCTCTCGGCTCTGGCGAAGCAGAACTACGTTCTCTGTGCTGCGATCGACGCGAGCGGGAAGGATTCGTCGAAGGACACGCTGTACCTTCGAAGGGAGGAGGGCGCGGTCTCGGAGATTCCTACGCAGTTCTTTTCGATGAGGTGAGTTTGCAATCTCTTTATGCTGGTTGTTGAGCTCGTGCTGAACTTGGGGGTTTCGTTGTTTTGGTTGCAGTTTCCAAGGTGAGGCGTCCTTCGTCTTCCTTCGCTTCTCTCGACTCTCCTCGGGCGTCTGACTCTGTTTCAATCGATCTTCTCACAGACGACGATAAAGTTTGGCTTATCGACGCTCCTCAAGCCGTCGTGGAAAGCGTCGAGGATCACATCAACGTTCGTCCCGTCTCGGTCCATTTCTTCTCTTCCCCGTCGCTGATCCCTTCTCCCTTTTCTTCCCTTCTCAACAGGCCGCCTGGACAGCAGGGATCAAACACTCTGGTCCTCTCGCGAAGGAACCTGGCTGCCACGAGATCAAACTCAAAGGAACTCCTTGTCCGTTCTCCTCCCTCTTCTCGTTCTTGCTCTCTTCTTCGCACGCGACTGACCTCCTCCTCCTCCTCTTCGCTTTTTTCACTGGTTCCGCAGGGTCAACCCACTCCCACAGCCTTCAAATCTCATCGAGGATGCTTCATCTCCACCTCCTTCGAGCGGTCTACATCAAGGGCTTCTCGCTCAAGGGAGCTATCGCATTGGCAGACAAGGACGAGGGAGAGGTGCGTCGCTTCTCCTTCTTTTTTTTTTGACGAGGACCCATCTCGGGACGCTGTCGTCTTTTTCGCTGACCCTTTGGATTGCTCTTTGTTGTTTCCTTCAGATGGATACGCTGTTCTTCGAGTCGATGGGAGAGGTCCCGAATTGAGATGTTGTTGTTTCCTCTTTTCGTTTGCTGGGTCTTCGATTCCTACGACCCTTTTCATACACCTTAGCCCTTTCGATAGAATTCATCTACGCCCACGTTACCTTATCATACTTCTCCACAGATGAAACATTGTCAGGCTCTGCCTCCGTCGAATAGTCATGAAATCGAAGCGAGGGCCGACCCCCCTTGTTTCGAACCGCAACCACGACCTTCCCTCGAACGCAAAACAAGACCTTTCCGAACCTCTCAGCGATCTAAACGAGCCCTTTTTCATCTGGTGAGTTGGTAGACGTTCGCAAACATAATCCTGGGCGAACTGCTGAGCCGAAACGGCCAGCAAATGTGAAACGTCGAGCTCACCATCTTCTCCTTCCTTCCCTTGTTTCAGCTCTTCCCTCCTCTCCTCCTCCTTCCATTCCTTCTCTCGAAACCATCCTCTTCCCAACCAAGTTTCTTCACACCTCTCTCTTCCTCAATCAACCTCTGGATCTCCCTCTGCTCGTAGCGCTCAGGATGGACGACGTCGAACTCGAGTAAGCTCAACTTCCTCCTCCCTTCCCTCCCCACTCTTCTTCTCGCCTTAACATTTCCTTTCATGCTTCCCTTCAGATGCTGGAAGCTGCTTCAGTCTCTCAACGACCCAGTCAAGACTGCTTCACCTCGTCCTCCTCCAGTTCCAGCCCTGGGAGGCGAATCGTTGAAGGGAGAGGAAGTGGGAGAGGACGGAGATCCACTGGCAGAGAAGATTGAGGCTTGGTCGAAGAGGTGAGCCCAAATCCGCTCGTTTAAGCTTTGCAGTGGGTACTAACCGAGCTAACGGTGGTGTGATGTGGGTGTTCGTATAGGTCAGCGACGGAGTTGGCGAGCGAAGAGACGTTGCCTTCGAGGTGAGTTCGAGCCTCAAGACGCTTTCTCGATTTCTCTCCTTCTGTGAGACTTCCGTTGACGTTGGCTCTTCTTTCTTTCCCATCATCAGCTCTACCTTCGTCTCGGAAGTCACCCAAGCGACCTTCGAAACTTCCAACTCGTACTACGACGCTTCAAGAAGGGCGTACTCTCCGAGTCCTCCTCCGTTCGTCCCCTCCCTGTTGTTTCTCACGCCCCACACCCTTGCCGCTTCGTATATGAAGAGCGCTGACCTGGAGTTTTCCCGTATTGATATAGGCTACGTCACTCTCGACCTCACTCTCCAGACCGTCGCAGATCTCACTCCTTGCAGGCTGACCGACCGAGGTGGGTCGCTTCTCTTCTTCCCCTCGATCTTCCACCAACCCTGACCATTGGTTCCCCCTGTTAACTCAGCAGATCAAGATCACCTGACGTAGAAACTAGAGGTCCGAGGCATTCTGGGAATCATGTCGATCACAGAACCCTCTTCTTGACGGTCAGTCTTTTCGCCATCTTCGCCTCTCCGACTGCGCTGATTCGCCTCCTCGTCCCCTGTTGATCTTAGGGCATCAGCAAATCTACGGACTGGAATGATCTCGAGCAGATCTATGCTCCCTTCGGACGTGTAGTGAAGTGAGTCTGGCTGGAAAGGGAAAGGGAAAGGCGACGATCCGTCGCCCACCGCGCTGACCCGACTTTCTGCTCCTCATCCGCACCAGTACTCGAGTTCGTAGTAAGAAGGGATCAACCACCTTCGGTTTCGTTCAGTTCAAGCACAAGTCAGACGGTTCGTGCCTCCCTTCCCTCATCGGCTGTGACCTTGCGCCTGACGACGGGCGCGTCTGTTTCTTTCTCCTTTCAAGCTAAACGAGCCCTAGAAGCAACACACGATACCTTCATCGGACCCAATCTAGTCAGAGTCAGGGTCACCTATGCCCAGAAAGAACGCTCTGCTCCTTCCTCCAGAACTCTTCTCGTCTCGGTGAGTGTCGCGTCGCTCTGTCTCGACTGGTGAAACGAGAAACGTTGCTGATGGCTTCGCCTTCTTTTGCCTTTCACGCAGTCCATCGATTCATTGTGCTCGGAACTCGAGGTTAACGCAGTCTTCGAAGCCTACGGGAAGGTACTGAGGTCCGTAGCTAACGCGACTTCGACTATTGCTTTCCTTCCCGAAATGAATGGAAATCTCACCTCTACCCTTCTTCTCTTTTACTTTTTGATCAAATCTAGTATACGAACACCCTATTCAACGGGAAGACGAGACGTCAGGATCGCTTTCGTCACTTTCGAGGACGTATCGGACGCTGATCGTGCTCGAGAGGCTTTGGACAGTGAGTTCTTCCGAGCTCTATCCCTCTTCTATCCCGCTGACTTTGCTTAAACTTATTTTCTTCTTCAGACTCGCCTCTCGGATCTCAGAGGCTGACGGTGTCCTTCGCAAAAGAGGATACTTTCGATCACGATCAGAAACACGGTCTCCCGACTTCTTTGATCCCGAAGCCTGTCGACGATGGCTACCGACACGGATATCGAGATCATCGCTCAAGGTCTCCCGTTGCGTCGGGGTCTTCATCCAGGCTGCCTCCTCCTCGAGAGGATGAGGATTCGGAGTCGTGTCGAACCCTCATCTGCGACGTGCGTTTAGCGTTGTTCCTGCTCTTCACGCTCTCGCTCGCTGACCTGCTATCTCCCTATCTTCTCTCTAGAACCTTCCGTTCCACTTCAGAATCTCGGAACTGAAGAACTGCCTCTGGGGATCGGCGGAAGCTCAGTACGTCAAAGTCGTCCCCGTCGGCTGTGCTCGTTGAACTGACTTTGCTCTTATCTTCCCCACTCGCAGGATCAGGATCTCAAGATCTCAAGACGGGGTATCTTCCTCGGCTTCTCTCGTCTTTCTAGTAAGTTAAATACATCCTTCTTCTTTGCGCAAGCTCACCTGCTCCTCTTTTCTTCTCGTTTTCCAGACGCGTCGAGCAGCCAAACGAGTTCAGACCTTGGACGGTGAGTACAACTAGCAGCTTATCTGAATCTTACTACGTCTCACTGACAACATACTTCGTTTCCCTTTCCCACTTCCAGGCATCGTGATCCAAAATCAACCAATCTCGATCTTCTTCCTCAACAATCCCGTCCCTTCGAGGTCTCGTTCTCGCTCTCCTGGCCCGGTCAGCAGCTCCCACCTACCCGTCGATGATGGCTACGCTTCAAGAAGGAAGAGGAAGGCGTGAAAGGAGGGATGGCGTTGTTCGGTCTAGTCGTTCGACTTTTCGACGCGATCAGGAACTCGTCCGTTTCTGCATAGTTCTTCTCTTCCCTTCATTTACTGTTATATACGACTTAACGATACAACTCTCCAGTTTCTTCATGATCCTTGCGTTTCGACTTTTTGAGCCGAAGGAGGCAGGAAGCCAACGAACGACTCGGTCGATTCCTGATCTCTCATTCGTCGAGCGTAAGAGAAAAACACATCGAAGAGACCTAAGACCCAAATCGAAGCTAGATATCCTAATCCCGGGTTTCCAACTTCACCCTCACCTCCTCCTCCTCCTCACTCCCTCCTCCCCTCACAAAACTTTCCTTCGCCCTCGAGTTCACCGACGACGCACCAACGACTCCCAACGACGATCCCGCCACTCCCATCAACCCGCTCAAAGCCACCCTCGTCGACTCAGGACTCTTTCTTGACTCCGTTGTCGGGGTTGGCGACTTGCGAGGGGGAGGAAGAGAAGAAGAGACGGCGGAGGATGTTGACGCGTCCAACCTCTGCTTCCTCTCCTTGCGAGCGAGAAGATTGGCTCGAACGACGGATAGTTTGGCTGATCGAATGGGTCCGATTGACGAGGGTTCCGCTTCACGGGAGGGAGGAGGGGTGGAAGGTCCTGGGCTGACCGAGGTGGAAGAAAAGGACGACGAGGAGGAAAGGGAGGAGGGCGAGGGAGGTGTGTCGAGGTGGTTCATTCGAGGGAGGTGATGGATTTGAGGGATCATATGGAACGGTTGTTGATGTTGAGATTGCTGGAGGAGGTAGAGTTGGGTTTGAAAGGAGAGGGAAGAGGCCAGGCGCTGAGAGGACCACGCAAGAGAAGCATATCCAAGACAAGACGGACGAGGTCAGAAATAGCCCGACGACAGAAAGAGAGAAAACCTGGACGACACTCACGTCTTCTTCAGCTCTTTTGGCAGAGAGGATAGCTAGAAGAAGCTCTCTGTCTCCTCCTCCGTTCTTGGAGAAGGCGTCGAGGATTTCTGTGAGGGAAGGAGGGAGAAGTTGGAAGGTGTTCGACGAGGGAGGAGGAGGCTGAGGCGTTGGATCGTGCTGTTGCTGCAGTTGCGACGATGAAGCGACGGGACGAGGTGCGGCAGTGGAGCAGGACATGGTAGGAAAAGAGAGGGATGTGGTTTGAGAGCTTGATGTGGTTAGAGGGAAGGAAGCAGGGAAGAGAAGAGCGAGGACGAAAAGCAAGGGTCGTCGCCAAGGCTCTCCAACGCTTCTATTCCTGATGAGTTGAAGTTCTGACCCGATTCGAGCGAAGATTTTTGGAGGAGGAGCTAGCTGAAGTAACCAGGAATCGAGTGAAGGTATTTGGGAAGATCTGCGAGAGAAAAGGAGAGAATGGAGGGTTGAAGGGTCGTCGGGTATTCGCGTCGCGTCGAGGTCGGAAATAAAGCGTCCTTGGCGAGAAAGATAGGGAACAACGCTCGTGAAAGTCTTCCCTCGCCAGATATCTAGCTAGGGGAGCGACTTCTAAGCGTGCGCACCCTCGAACTCATACTGCAGATGACCCAGAGAGGAGGGAGGCTCCGTTTAGCAGCCGACTCGCTCGACGTCGTCGCCTCGGATCTTCGTTACCTTACTGCTTGCTCCTCCAAGCAGTTACAAGTTCGACACTCTGGGGGCTAGCTCTTTGGGAAGCAGTGCTCGGTATGTACCAGGGAAAATGCAAACTCGCGCCGAGGCGATTTCGACGACGAAGGCCAACGACTCATCGCGTCTTTTGATCTTCCTCCAAACGTCCAGCTGCAGAGCGAACTTCGTCTGAAGAAGGGCGGTCTGCTCGAGGGTTGGACGACCCTGTGTCTCTGAGAGCGATCTTGATCTGGAGGTGAAGGAGGTGGCATCACTGAGGAGAAGGAAAGAGCGAGAGTGAGCGAAGGCAAGGGAGGAAAAGGAAAGGGAAGGTTGGAAGCTCACCATTTCGATGCATCGAAGAAACTGAGAGCACTAAACTCCTTGCTGACCGAGGCAGATGCAAGCAGATGCGAAAACGTAGATATAATAGAACTAGAACCAAAAAAAAGAAACCCAGAATGAAAGAAAATCAAGACGAAAAGCTACAGAAAAAGATCGCCTCCGTCGCGTCTCAAAGATCCGACATCAACCCATCCAACTCCTCGAACGTCACCCCGTCCGTCTCCTTGATCTTGAAGAAGTCCTCAAACAACCCCGGCGTCCCCGTCAACCACCCTGGCATCTCCACTCTAGGCTTCTTCTTCACCTCCGTCTCCTTCCCCTGACCCGTCCCGAAATCCAACCAAACCCCAGCTCCATCCCCTTCCCCTCCCTCGTTCAGCACCCCGAACGTCTCGAGGATCCTCCGGCACAGGATGGCGTACGAGTTCTCCTTGAAGAGGGTCGTGTTGGGGTAGAGCTTCTTGAGGATCCGAACGAGAATGGTCGTGTAGCCTGTTTTGCGACGGATTTGAGTTTTGACGGAGGAGGGAGCGAGGAAGACGAGGTTGTAGATGGAGAGGCAGACTCGTTCGTTGAAGCCTGTCCAGACCTCTTGGGAAGAGCGAAAGAAGTCGGCTTCGGTAACGGGGAGGAATCGAACGAGGGTGGTGTAGAGATCCCAGAGATCCTGCGGAGGGAGCCTCCCAAACACGAGTCGGTTCTCGTCCTGGACGGTGAGGCGAGAGAAGGCTGCGATTCCGAGTTCGAGGTAGACGGGGACGGCGGCTAGGATCCTGGATGCTGCGATGGGATCGGTGGTGGACATGGAGGAAGGGTAGAGATCTCCGTCGGCCTCGAAAATGAAGGAGGTGACGATGTCGAAGATGGATTGGACGACTGGAAGAGGGAAGGTTGGGGAGGAGAAGGGGATGTCGTGAGCGAGGTTGGAGAGGATGTAGAGGACGTCTTTTCGGACGTTGGCGAGATCGATGATGGAGAAGGGGGGTGGAGGAGCCGACGACGAAGTGGGGGAGGAGGTGGTTGGAGGGAGAGGTTCGAGGGAAACCGTGAGTCCAGCCATCGAAGGCTCGCAGATGGCGGTAAGGATGTGTAGGAGGGGGGTGTATCGACCGAGGATGGTGACGTTCTCGTTTTGAAAGGAGAGGTTTCGGATGATGTTGACGATAACGAGGATGATTTCCGCCGACCTCGTCGACCGCACTCCTCCCTCCTCCTTCCTCTCCGACCGAAGCCTCTCCGTTCCTTCGTGTCCGAGTAAGACCAAAGCCGAATGGACCAATCGAGGTTTCGACGTCGATTTCCTCGTATCCTCGAGCGGTTCCAGCTTCGACGACGAGCTCGTTATCACGACCGGCGCGTCGACGACCATCTCGTGCTCCTCCTCTTCCTGCGAACTCGTCGTCCTCAACCTCTTCTTCTCCTTCTCCTTCCCTCCTGCTTTTCCTCCCTTCCAAACCTGCTCTCTCCTAGCCATCCCTCCCTCCCCAATCGAAACTTCCTCCAGTAACTCCACCAACTCCTCCAGCAGGTCCGGACAGTTCTTCAACGGCAGCACTCCTTCGTATGCTCCGCTGTCCCGTCCCAATCCCGACGGCTGAACCGAAAGCATCTCGATGGTAGTGAGAGCGTAGGAGACCTCGGACTGTATCCTCGACTGGAGAGACATGAGGAGTCCTTCGATGTCGACGGCTCCGAGCTCGTTGACGGGACGAGGCTTTCGAGACGCTTTGGTTCGGAGTCGATCTTGTTCGATTCCGTCGACGTCCCATCCTCCGTAGGTTGTGGAGTCTCGTTGGAGAGGGATGTACTGGATCTTGTTTCGAGGACGGTGGTTGGCTGTTGCGGGGCTGGGTGGGAGGGGAGTGGAGGCAGGGAGAGCGGCGGACTGAGACGCGACCAGAGGAGAAGGAAGAAAAGTTTCAGCTTCGAGTCGTACGTTCGACTCAGTAAACGTCTCGAAGGGAAGATCAGGACTCACAGCTCCGGCAGTGGACGAGCTCGCTTCGACTGCAAAAGCGATGTCCAAAGGAAACGAGACTCAAGTCAGCACGAGAAAGAAAAGCTCCGACGACTTGACAACGCGTCCAAGACTCACCTTTCCTCTTCTTGTTCTTCCTCTCCCTCCTCTCCTCTTCCGTCTCCCCAACCTTCCCCCCGCTTCCACTCTCTCCGCCACCCAACCCACCCAATCCACCCATCAACCCTCCTCCTCCTCCTCCCTGCGAAGCCGTAGCCTGGGCCTGAGCCTGAGCTCTCATCGCCTGCATCATGAACTGCTGCTGCTGCTCGTGCGAAAGTCCAGCCATCATCCTCCTCGTCTCAGCGTTCATGGCGAAGGGGGGGAAGGGAGGAGCGGACGACGAGGCGTTGGGAGCGGGAGTGGAAGGGTTGGGAGGCGATCCTTGGCCTTGGCTTTGGTTTTGGTTTTGGAGGAGGTTGGTGTTGGCTGAAGGAGTAGAGGAGGGACCTCCGTTGACGTTTGTGTTTGAAGAAGGAGGAAGAGCGAGTGGAAGGGAGGGAGCGGGTTGGTTGGAGGGAGTTCCGGAGGGTTGAGGAGTTGAGCTGGAGTTGAGAGGTTGCTGCTGAGATCCGTTCCCGTTCGACTGCTGCTGAACCGCTCCCGCTCCTCCAGCACTCATGCTAGCCTGATGCAGCATATACGCCTGATACTGTTCCTTCGTCAACCCAGCCAGCCCTCCAATCCCCGACGCTCCTCCTCCTGCTCCCGCTGCTCCCAACGTGCCTCCGTTCTGGAGGGCAAACGCCTGAGCTGCCTTGATGGACTGCATCTGCTTGTGTCGCATCTCCTCGAAGGGTCCCATGAGAGTTCGGTAGGCGTGGTAGAGGAACTCGGCGGAGAGGAGGGTCGTTTTGGGTGGGACCGAAGTGTTGTAGTTGAGGTCGATCATGGGAGTGGGAGTGGTGAGGGAGGCAGGGACGCCGAGGGTTGAGAGGATTTTTGGGAGGTTGGGTTGTTGGAAAGCCTGAGGGGAGGGGTGGAAGGAAGAAAAAGAGAGAGCGAGAAGAGAGAAACGACGTGAGGTCGAAGGTCAGCTCCGAGCTCGCTCAAAGGACGAGTACGTCCCCTCCCCACCTCGTCGAAGACCACAAAACTCACAGCTTGAAGTCCACCAGCATTCTGAACCGTCTGCCAGAGCAAGAACGCTTCAATCCTCTGTCCTCCTCCTCCTCCATCCGGCGCGACTCCAGCTCCCAAACCCAGCGTTCCGACCCTCCCTCCTTCGATCCCTTCTCCCTCCACGAACCACTTCGGTAGAGCTGTTCCCTTCTGAGCTGCTGCTCCAGCAATAGCCTTCAAGAATCCGACGACCTGAGACTGCTTCCCTGGTTGTTGAGCTCCTCCTCCGTTGGTCGAGCTCGAAGGGTTGGACGAGGAGGAGGGCCCGTTGTTCGAGTTTGAGGGTTGAGGTTGAGCTGAGGAGTTGGAGTTGGAGGGAGCTGGTGAAGGTTGGCTAGAAGACGTTGGAGCCGAGTACTGGTGCTGAGAGAGGGAGGAGGCAGGTCGAGTGGGAGGGTTGGTCGAAGAAAAAGGAGCGGCTCCTTGAGGAAGGGAAGGAGATCCAGGTTGAGCTCCTTCTCCTCCTGCTGTCGATTGCGATCCGCCTGCTACACCCTCTGCGATGCTCCCCATCTGACCTCCTCCGTATCCGCTGCTGATGGAACTCGCTCTCTGCTTTTGCTGCTGCTCTCGAAGCTTGTACTGCTGCTGCAAGACGAGGAGTTGAGCTTGCTGCTGCTGAGGCGTGCTGGCGTTGAAGTTGGAGGGAAGTCCTGATGCTGCTGATCCTCCTCCGAGAAGAGTTGCTGGAGACCCTGCTGAGATGGTGGATGGAGACATGGCATTCTGAGATTGTTGTTGTTGGAATTGGTTGGAAGAAGAAGGGTAAGGGGAGGAGGAGGAAACACCGCCGGACGTTTGACGAGCTCGAAGTTGCTGCATGGCTTCCATCTGGGTTCAAGATGAAGGGAGATCGGAAATCAGTATGTATGCGGTCTTCTCCGTACCCGATCAAGCTTGAAAATCTGCTCACCTGTTTCATGATGTCGCTTCCAACGGCTCCTCCAAACTGACCGCCTCCTCCTCCTCCTCCCATTCCATGTCCCGACGAAGGCCTCTGCTGCTGTTGCTGCTGCTGCTGACCTGCTCCCTGCGAGGTAAACTGGGCGAGGAAAGCTTCCTGATCCGACATGGGGTTGGATGGGTTGGTCGAGGAGGAGGAGGAGTAAGGGTAGGATCCTTGGGCGGATCCCGTACGAGGAGGGAACGAAGACAACGAAGGAGGAAGAGGAGAAGTATGAGATTGGTTGTTGTTGTTGGAGTAGGATTGTTGTTGCTGGTAAGGGTTGGATGAGTTCTGGTTGTTCTGTTGAGCTCTGCGAAAGAAAGAAAGAGAAGGAGAAGAAGGTCAGCTCGTTGCGTCCGTTTCGGTCCCTTCCTCCTCTCCTCGATAAGGGAAGCTTACAAGAAGGCCAGCATCTGGTCGGGCGACATGGATGAGTTCATCGGCGTCTAGTACTTGAAATCTCCCTCTCGGAAAGAGAAGAGAAGAAGAACGGGGTATGGGTGGATGGAAAGGAAGGAAGGAGATGTGAGGTCAATTGAGTTGGAACCGAAACAGCGAGGAAGCGAAGTCCTCGTCGGCCGCGTCCAGTTTCTGTTTCCTTGGTGACTCCCCTCCTTGAAGTAAAAACAGCCGCGAGAGACAGATCTCGAACCTCGGAAAGGGGCGCAGAGATAAGATCGAAGAAGGGGGAAAGCATGGATCAAGTAGAAAGCGCACTTCTCCTTCCTCCTCCTCGACCGACTTCCAACCAGCTCATTGTCTCTTCTTTGCCTCCGACTCCCTCCAACGAAGACAAAAGGTCTGCGACTCGACGAAAGGTGAGGAGTAGAGCAACTCGAGTGGGTTTGAGAGGGAAAAATGGCTTGGAGTTCAGCTCGGGGTCTGATCTCTGATAGGTTGAAGGAAAAAGGAAGACGCGTCGAAGTCAGCCCCAGTTGAGGCTTCTGCTCGTCGACGGCGGGATTTGGAGCGACGGACGACTCACTCATACGGTCGAAGAGAGTCAAAAGGGATATGGGTGCAGCTCAGAACTAGTAGTGTCGTGGTTCCGACGACGCGTTGAACGAAGAGCGACGAACGATTCCGAAAGGAGTTCGTTCATCGGGGAGAGATAGAGGAGGGAGTTGGCTTGGTGTAGAGGATGGGGAAGATGATATGTTACTGATTCAGAGGAGGTGGTGATGAAAGATGAGGTGATGAGAGGGAGAAGAGGGAGAGGGAAGACGGTGGGCAGAGGAGGGAGACGCGTCCAGCTGGACCAAAGAAAAAGTAGCAGAGTCAGATTCTTCCCGATGAACTCGCAGAGGTCAGAAACGATCTGAGCTCACCTCAAGGCTCTACCTCCACAACAAAAAGCGATTTCCGCCTCTCAACCTCCAAAGCCTGGATCCCTCTCTCTACTGCTCTCTTCTGCTCCTCAAAGTTGACGAGAAGAACGACGGATCCCTCCTGCATCTCGTTCAGGTGGAAAACCGATCTTTCCTCGAACCTCTGGACGAAAGCCTCCGGTCCCTGGTCTGTCCTCTCCAGAAGAGATGGGACGTGAAAGCGAAGGATTCGACGTCGATTGAGGGTCGGAGGAGGAAGACGGGCGAACGCCCACGGTCCGAGTCTGCGCCCCAGCAGGATTCCTCCTCTGAACTCGATCAGTTCAATTCGGCTCCATTCCTCCAGATCCCTGCTGACAGAAGGAAACCAGACGCTCTCGGTGCGAGGTCGGTCGGGGAAGTTGTATCGAACGCGGACTGGGTTGAGATGAGGAAGGATCGGGCTCAAGATAGAGGAGAAGTGGTTGTGGGAGTATGCAGAAGATATATGTAGTCGTTGAATTGAGAGGGGATCTGAGGCGAGTCGAGAGAAGGAGAGATGGGGTGTAGGGACGTTCCAGTGAAGCGACGTGAAGTCGAGGGAGAGGAAGCGGGTTTGAGAAAGGGAGAGGTACTGTAGGGGTTGATTCGGGATGGAGGTGAGGTCTGAGATAGACAAGAAGCAGGCGTGTGAGAATTTTTAGAGTTTCAGTTCGGTTTGCGAAAGAGAGGGAGAGAGAATGAGAGAGAAAGGAAGGAGGAGGAGGCAAGAAAGACGAGCTCACCGTCGGCTGCTTCCTCTCGCAGAACAGCTTCTCCAACGCCTCAACCGTGCTGATTTCGACCGATCCGTGAAGATGAGGAGACGTAGCGACGAGAAAGTCTAGCGAAACGCTTCCGAGAGAGGCGAGGGTCGAAGGGTCCGACTCTTGGAAGACGAGGAGCAGTACATCCCAAGGCAGGACTCGTCGCCGGCGAGGAGGTTGAGAGAGACTCGACTGTGAGGGGAGGAAGCGAGCGTCAGAGCGGATCTTTTCAGACAAAAACTCGAGGGATCCATAAGGGACACGTACGGCCGTCATTGTGGACGGCGAGTTGTGCTGAAGGTGTGGAGGAAGGCCTTGGGAAGGACTGCTGACTGGAGGAGGAGGGAGGGAGGGAGAACTTAGAGATGAGCTCGTCCATTCCATCCCTAGAGTACGAGGCAAAGAAAGATACTTGCGACTCGTGCTAGATGGTGGACAGGTAGCAATGAGATTGCGAGAGGTGATGTCCTAGAGAAGAACTATCTACTGAGCTTGTGATGGTTAGGGCGAAAGAGAGGATGATCCTCTCGAATCGAGGAAGCTCGCAACGACGACACCCTCCCTTCCCTCCCCTCCCCATGTCTCCCATCCCTCCCTCTCTACAAGAAGCACTGGACGAATGGCTCGAGTACGATCAGGTGAGGTCGATCTCCCTTCTGCATCTCTCGGTGTCTCTGGCAAGCTCATTCTTCTGACGCTTCTGAACAGAACGAATCGACGAGGAAGGAGATTGTTGAGCTTCGAGATGCTCAGGATTGGAACGAGCTCACAAAGAGGCTCGGCAGTAGAATCGAATTTGGAACAGCAGGTGAGTAGTTCTTCACCTAATTCCGTCTAAGAGAACAAGTCTGATCTTGTTTGGCGTTCTTCCAGGTCTTCGAGCGAGAATGCAAGCTGGATTCAACTCGATGAACGACGTGAGCTTTCCTTCCTCTTCCTCCCTTCTTGCTCGAAGGACTGGAGCTGATCTTCTTTATCGCTTTGATTCTACAGCTCACTGTCATTCAAGCTTCTCAAGTTCGTCGCTCTTGCTCTCCTCGTCGTCGTCTTCGCTCTTCTGGATTCAGCCCGGCCGAGCTCACACTCCTCTCTCCCCTCTCCTTCCTCGCACCCAGGGTCTCGCAGCCTACGTCCTCGCAACGAACCCCGAAGCCAAGCAGAAAGGCCTCGTCGTCGGTCACGATCATCGACACAACTCTCGAAGATGGGCTGAGCTCACAGCTGCAGTTTTTCTCGAGAAGGGAATGAAGGTCGTCTTGTACGAAGGTCTCGTTCACACCCCTTTGGTTCCGTTCGGAGTCAAGACTCTCGGAGCTGCTGTAGGAGTCATGATCACGGCTTCCCACAACCCTAAGGTACGTCGGAAGAGAAGTGGAGTCGAGCCATCGTCCGACCAACTCCAGCTCCCTTTCGCGTCTTCGTTTCCTCGCCGCTGACTCGCTTTCTTTCCCTCCTCTACGCTCAGAACGACAACGGATACAAGGTCTACTGGTCCAACGCCATCCAAATCATCTCTCCTCACGACACCGGCATCGCCGCTTCGATCCTCGCGAACCTCAAACCCTTCATCTCCTGGGACACGTCCTCCGTTCGAGCTCACCCTCTCTGTGAGGATAAGACGGAAAAGATGAAGGATGCCTACTTTGAGCACATCAATTCTCTCTCGAGGACTAGGTAGGTCCTCGTTCATCTTGATCGAACGCTTTTCCTTCCTCGTCGCGTCGCTGACTGCGTCCCTCCCTTCCGCCAGAACCACCAACCCTTCGTCACCCATCACCTTCGTCCACACTGCTCTTCACGGCGTTGGAACTCCCTTCTTCCTCCGAGCTTTCAAGGCCTTCGATTTCCCTGCGCCTGGTCTCTGCGAGGAGCAGATGGATCCTGATCCAGAGTTTCCGACGGTTCCGTTCCCCAATCCTGAGGAGAAGGGTGCGTCCCTCTGCTTTAGACTCATCCGCATGTTTACATTCGACTCTGACTCTTTCTCTCTCTCTTTCTCTCTTTCTCTCGTTCTCCAGGAGCTCTCGTACGTCCTTCACAATCCTTGTTCTCTCCGCTCTCTCTCTCTATCGCTGAACCTCGTGCTCTTTCATCCACCAGGATCTCGCCATGAAGCATGCCACTTCGATTGGAGCTCAAGTAGTTCTCGCCAACGATCCAGATGCTGATAGGTTCACAGCTGCTGAGAGGAACGGGTTCGTCTCGTCTTCTTCGTTCCGTCGACGCGTTCGCTGACCTTTTTTCCCTCCTTCGTTTGACTTTCCAGAGACGGCTGGACGGTCTTCACCGGAGATCAGATCGGATCTCTGTTCGCCTCGTGGGTTCTCGACGGATACAAGGCGTCAGGGAAACCCATGGGTTCGTTCATTTCTTCGTCCCTTTCGTGTTCTCATTCTCCAGCTGACGTTGTTTCTCGTTTCGTTCGACTCGACAGATCGATTGGCGATAGTAGCTAGGTTGGTACGAAGTCAATCTACTTCCGTTGCCTCTCTCCGAGACTGACTCGTCGTCTTCCTCGGCTCTGCAGCACCGTCTCGTCCAAGATGATCGCATCGATGGCTCGAACCGAAGGTTTCAAGTTCGTCGAGTCGCTTACTGGTTCGTCCGAGCTTCAGCCTCAACTTATTGATTTTTTCTCGCTAATCTCGATCCCTTTCAGGCTTCAAGTACATCGGAAACAAAACTGAAGAGCTCGCCAACGCCGGCTTCGAGGTCCCCTTTGGTTACGAGGAGGCCATGTAAGCTCTTGATCTCTCTTCGCTTCGCCTCGCTCGACCAGCAACCTGATCATCCTCTTCCACCCTTCGTCTCGTCTCAGTGGGTACATGCTCAGCCAGAAGATCCGAGACAAGGACGGAGTCTCAGCCGCTGTTCGTCTTCCTCCCTTCTCGTCTTTGACTTACTCTCCCTTGCTGACCGCTCCTCCTCTTCTCCTTTCACTTGACATGCAGGCCTGCTTCGCCGAACTCGCCTCATCTCTCTACTCTCGAGGCTCAAACCTCAAAGCCCATCTGGAGGAACTCTACGCCAAGTTCGTTTCCGTCGCTCCTCCCCGTCTCTTTTTCTCTCCTCCTCTCCCTCTTCTCACCCCCATCTTGCTTCTTTCTTTTGCTTGCACAGATACGGAACCTTCATCACCCGGAACTCTTACTTCATCTGCAACGACCCTTCCACGACCGAGAAGATCTTCCAGCGACTTCGATACGCGTTCCCTTCCTCGGACGAGGACGAGACTCCCTCCGTTCCCCTGCCTCACTCGGTGGATCCCAATCCGCTCGTTTTCGGTCAAGATGGGACTCCCGTTGTTGTTAGTCGTTCTCAGGCCGCAGTAGTTGAGGTACGTTTCTTTCCTTCCCCTCCGTCTCTCTCGTCTCTCTCGCCCTCTCCTCCCAAACTCCTCGCTAAACCCTCTCTCCCTCCCTCTTTCTCCCCTCCTTTTTCGCACAGACCCAATCCGCCCTCCCCCGAAACCTCGGTCCCTTCCAACCCCCAACCTCCCTCGGGGGCCTCCCCATCACGTCCGTCCGAGATCTCACGCTCGGATACGACTCGACCAACGCGCCTTCGTACGAGCCTGATCTGCCCAACAGTGGAGGGGAGATGATCACGTGGATTGCGGGGGTGGAAGGAGGGGAGAGGGTCGTGTTGACTGTTCGGTGAGTTTCAAGGGATGGGGAGAGGGAAGGGGAGGACGCGTCGTTGTTTAGAGTTGGTCAAAACGCAGGACTTACTTACGATGGCCGAGCCTGAAAGAACAGATTAGCTGACCTTTCATCTCTTTCGCCTGGACGCTGGAATCGAAATCAAAGAACGAGTGGAACGGAACCGAAGGTGCGTCCTCTTCCCTCTCCTCTGTCCGAGCCGTCTCGTCTCGCTCACACCTCTCTTTTCGTTTCACCTCTCTCGCCACCTACCAGATCAAATACTACCTCGAAGGCTCCGGTCCTTCCGTTTCTCGCGTCGAGGAGATCCTGACGAAGGTGGTGGAGGAGTTGGGCGAGAGCTGGATGGAGGTGGAGAGGAACGGGTTGAAGAGGGCTTGATCAGATCAAGATATATATATACTCTTGTTTATTTTGGCTTGCTCATCCGTCTACCTTTCCCAAATGTTTAGAAAGTGAAAACGATTGTTACTCCTTTCGTCTCTGAATCGAAACTCTCGCTCGCTCCTCATCCGAATCTCGAAATCAAGCTCACCAGACTCTGCTCCCTTCCGACTTCCATCTCCCTTCCCGCATCAAAACCCAGCCAGCGATGCTCCCCCTCCTCTTCCTCCCCCTCCTTCTCCCCCTCACCATCACCGCCTCCCCCTCCCCCTCCGCTCTCACCTCCTCCTGCTCAACGTCCTTCCCCTCCTGCTCCACGCCTCCCTTCCTCAACCTCCTTCAATCCTGGGATCCAGAATCCACCGACTCAGGAGCGTGGCTCATCCAAGCCTTAGAAATCGAGTCGTTCGTATCTAACCTTTCACTTTCGTTAAGGAACGGAAGAACTGATTCGGTTTGGTTTGGTTTTGGTTTGGTTTTGGTACAGATGCGACGACGGTAAACGACTCAAGTCGTGTTCGACCGACCAGAGGGTGTTTTCCTCGGAGAAGATCATGTCTGCTGTGGAACGGTCGAGCTCGAGAGGGGAAGTGGAAGAGAGTGAAGCGGAGTGGATGGTTAGATCTACGGGGGAAGGGGTGGAGGAGGTTTGGGAGAGGGCGGTGAGTTTGTTCGTGAGCTTCGAACGGAAGGAGGTGAGCAGAGGGCTGAACGAGGGAGCTCACTTCTTGTTTTCTTTGTTGTTGTTGTTGTTGTTGGTCCGTTGGTTCTGGAACGCGTCCTTGTAGTGGTCAGTCTCTGGAACCTGCCTCTCAACGATGGATCCTTCGTGCGATCCTTCAGGAACCGTAGCGAAAGGGATGGAGGTGAGCTCGACCTTGTTCCTTCTCTCCCTCCCTTTGTTGTTTCTTCCCTGAGGCTGACCCCTTCCCCTCCTCCTCCTCCTCCTCCTCCCCACTATCGAAGGTCGCCCCTTTCTTCCAACTAGCCCACCGAATCCACACCGCCCTCCCCGTAGCCAAAATTCTCGAGGACGCGGATGTTCGTCTCTCTCTCTCTCTCCATCCTCCTCCCACCTCCCCTCCCTCTCCAAAACTCACCGTTCTCTCCCCTTCTTCGTCGCTCAGATGATCCCCTCAGAAGACATCACCTACTCCCTCCTCGAACTCACCCAAACCCTCCACAAAGCCACTTCCTACCACCCTCTCCTCCTCTGCATCGAAGGCAACTCGCTCAGCACGATCTCCTGGCCGATTGAACTTCTTGCTGGATCAGACAGGTGGACGCCGGAGTTTGGACCTAGGAGTTTGGAGAGTCTGAAGGGAAGCGAGGGGAGGAAAAGTAATTGTCCTGAAGAGGGGATTGTGTGAGTCGAGTCTCTCTCGGCAAGCTTTCTGAAGAGGGGAGAGCTGACCGACGCGTCGTTTTGGATTCGAACAACAGCTTGCACCCTTCCCTCCTCTCCATCATCCGTCGAAGGAAACCCCAACCGACTCACACGTGGGATCCGATCATGAGACCTAGTCCGAGGCATTTGAAGATGCCTACGAGTACTGTCGAGGAGGAAGAGGAGGAGCCGACGCCGAGACTTGGGTGAGCTCGTCCTTTCTCTCTCTCTCTCTCTCTCTCTCTCTCTCTCTCTTTCGTTCCTTTCGTTCGAGCTCTCGTCGTTCGTTTCCCGCAACGCTACGAAGATCGGAGAGCTGATTCGGTTGGGGTTGGTCTCCTGTTCGGATAGCTTCTTCAACAAGGCTCAAGAGAAACGAGAGAAGGTTCAGGAGGGACGAGACGCGGTCGTTGGGAGGAGGGTGGCGAGGGATGAGCTTTAGAGCGGAGGAGGTTGGGTGGTTTGGATTGGATTGGAGGTGGATGTATAAGGGTGAGAGGGGGTTTAGTTTAATTGGGGTTAGATATGTTTGTTCTTTCTTGTGCATCTTGAGGAGCGAGAGGAACGATTTCGTCGATTCAGCGACGCGTCTCGTTTTTCCTTCGCAACTTCGTTCTTCCGTTCTTCTTCTTCGGAAAATTGCAAGCTGCGACACAAAAAGAAGATGTGGCCCTCTACCAACAAGGTACCACTTAGCAGCAGCGTTCCAGATCTTCTCGAACTTCTAGCAGTCTACCGCGTCTCGGTCTCGTTGTCCTTCTTCTTCTGCTCTTCCTCCTTTTCTCTTCTCTCCCGACCTCCTCCCTTCCACGTTTTCCAAAAACCCCTCTCCCATCGCTTTCAACCCTACATTTCCTCCAATCGCCTTCTCAGAAGCCAGTTCGTCCGTGATAGCAGGAGATCCCCCAAAAATCGGCCGAGCCAGAAAAAAAAGAAAGCCGAGCTCGCTCTCTCAAAATCCAGTTGAACCTCGCGGCTCGTTCCCTTCCTTCTTTCCCTCCACCCACCACCTTCCTTCCTTCCCAACCCTTCCTTCCCCTCTTTTCTTTCCTTCTTTTCCACTACTTCCATCGTGAGTCCTCACCCGCCTCTCTCCCCCAACCCATCCACCTCTTCGCTCGCTCTTTCACCTTCCCTGGAAGGCAAAGAGGAGGGGGACGAACAGGATCCGATGATCCCGGACAGCTCAATCTCACCCACCCTTCCTTCCCTTCCTTCTTTCGTTTCGTTCTAGACTATGTCCAAAGCCTTCATCCAAAAGCCCGCTCCCAACTTCGAGGGCGTCGCCGTCACCGAGGGAGAGTTCCAGGACGTCAAGCTTTCTGATTACTTGGGAAAGTGGTGAGTTCCATCAGCCCACTTTTCGATGGAGGGAGCAGTCCTTGCTTTGAGCTGTTTTCTGACACTTTTGCAATGTGGTTTTTGGGGATCACAGGCTCGTTCTCTTCTTCTACCCTATGGTGAGTTTCTAGTCTTTGCTCGTCTTTTGAACAGGAGCAACGAACGAACGAATCGAATCTGACCTTCCTCCCTCCTCCCTCCTCCCTCCTCCCTTCCTTCCACCTTCTCCCAGGACTTCACGTGAGGATTCCTTCTTCTCTTTTCGGTCCCAACCTCGCTCGTCGCTGAACCATACTCCTCTCGCACTCTCTACAGCTTCGTCTGCCCCACCGAGTGAGCTCGATCTCCTTCCTTCCCTCTCTTCGAGCGAGCTCACTGACGTGTCCTTCCCTTTCCTTCTCATCAGGATCCTCGCCTTCAACGCCGCTCTCCCCCAGTTCGCCGAGCTCAACACTGCCGTTCTTGGTGTTTCTACCGACTCTGAGTTGTGCGTATCTCTCAAGAATGACTACTCCAAAACCGCGGATGACTGATGATCTCTCTCTCTCTGTCCCCTCCTCCTTCTTCTCGTCGAATCAAGCTCCCACTTGGCCTGGGCCAACCTTCCCCGAAAGGAGGGTGGACTCGGACCTGATCTCAAGCTCTCCCTCCTCACCGACAAGGCCCACAAGGTCTCGAGGGATTACGGAGTCTTGCTTGAGGAGGATGGAATCGCCCTTCGAGGTGAGCTCGACTCTTCCCTTCCTTCGCCTTTCAAGTCGAGCTGTAAGCTGATCTTTTCGTTCGTTCGCTGCGACTTTGTAGGACTCTTCCTCATCGACCCTACCGGAACCCTGAGGCAGTGAGTCCCCCGCTTCCAAAGTTGGTTGAACCGTCGAAGGAGGAGAGACGACCGTCGAAGTCTCGAAGCTCACCCTCTCTCTTCCCTCCTCCCTTTCTTTCCTACAGGATCACCATCAACGACCTCCCCGTCGGACGATCCGTCGAGGAGACCCTCCGACTCGTCAAGGCCTTCCAGTTCTACGAGGAGAACGGAGAGGTCTGCCCTGCCAACTGGGACCCCGAGACCAACAAGGACACCATCAACCCTAACAAGAAGGTGCGTTTGCGTTCGCTCTCGTTTCCCCACCCTCACTCACACAAACGAAGATGAAAAACTGACCCGTCCCGTCTCCTCTCTCCCACGCGTTCGTTCCCATCAGCTCGAATACTTCGCTCACCAAAAGTAAATCCACCCCTTCTTCCTTTTCCTCTCTCTCTCGTCCTTTCGGAATCGCTCCACCCCTCCCTTCCTCCCTCCCCTACCCACTACAATCCCCTAGACGGCTCCCCCTTAGATTATCTAGATGCAACCTCCCCACCTTAGACTAAACAAAAAAAAACACCTAGACTTTTTTACTCTCGATGCAAATCACACAACCTCTTTTCCCTCCTTTTCTTCCTCCTTTTCCGAGACGCGTCGAGAGAGAGGCCGAGAGAGAGATTCCGTGACTGACTGACTTCCCCTTCTTTCTTCTTCGTTCGTTCGTTCGTTCCTTCGTTCGCGTTCTCGTTCGGCTGGTGTTTCGTTGAGCAGTCGCTCGGACGCTGAGGAGAAACAGGTGAACGGGAAGAGGTCCCTGGAAGAGGAGGAGAGTGGGAAGAGCGGGAAGAAGGGGAGGGTTGAGTAGAGTAGAATAGAATTGGAAGGAGAAAAAAAAAGAAAGGGGGCGTCTATCTTATCTTCGTTTGTCGACGAAACGAAACGAGGGAGGGGAGGGAGGGTGTGGAGAGAGAGAGAGGGAAAGAAGGTTGAGAGAAAACGACGCGTCGCGTCAAACTGCCTTTTCTTGTTTTTTGCGCGTCGTTTTTCGAGAGCTCTGCAACAACTTACGGAGAGGGATGAACGGCCACGTTGCAGCTCGTTGCAGGCGGGCTCCCTTCTGAATTTTTTCAGCTTCTCTCTCTCAAAGCCTGGCCTTCCCTCCAAGTGTCGGCTATCGACTCTTGGGTTTTCCGCCCGGTGTTTTTGCTTCCCTCCTCAGCAGTCCTGAGCCTGTTGACCGAAAAGGTCGAGCCTCGTGCTCCTTGGCGGACCAGGCTGTTGCTGTCCGATACATGTGGGTAGGTTTCGGTCCGGAGAGAAGGGAAGGAAAAAAAAGGCGAACGAGCGAGAGGAGAGACACGCGCGTGGTTGTTTGACCCAAGGAGAAAAAGCTCGTTTTCGAAGGCGAAGTTCTGTCTTTGCGAGCAGAAATTTTGTCTAGTATCAGAGAGGGGACGCTGAGGTATGCGCTGAGGTCGAAAAAACTTTGCGTTGTTTCCATCCGACTGTTGTTTTTCCAGAGAAAAGGAGGTGACGCCTCTTGAAAGAGTTGAAAGATCAAATCGACTCGTTCTCCTCCCAACGTCTTCCTTCCCTCCCTCCTCTCCCTTCTCTTCCCTCCTCCTTCCCTTTTCTCTTCTCCTTCTCCTTCTCCTTCTACCACCCTCGTCACTCGTTCAACCTCCTCCTCCTCTCCTCCTCTCGCCATGTCGTCCTTCTCCCTCTACGACACGCTCGCTTCCGTGATCCCAAAGGAGCTCGCTCTCCCTTCGTACTTGTTCTCGTTCGAGTCTGGCGTTACTCCTCTGAGTACCTGGAAGGAGGTTGGGATCGCCATGTTCACCTACTTCTTGGTCATCTTCTCGGGTAGGGAACTTATGAAGTAAGTAAAGACTTTCTCTTGTCGAGGCTCTTTGCCGTCCCAATCCCATCAGCCCTGTTTTTTCACTCGCGCCGGCAACGAGAGAGAGGGAGAGGCTGTTTGTTCGAGCACGAAGGAAGCTCTTCGTTTCCTTCCAGAGCTCGTTCGACTTGACGGGGAGCTTCCTTGGAGCTCGATCTACCCTGTCGAGCTGTTGAGATGGATAGAAGGAGTTCTATACGAAGTCGAGGAGGAGCGACGAAGGGACGAGTCTTTCGTCCTCTGTTGATTCGCCCTCCCTCCGTCCCTCATGCCAGCGCACCTTTGTTTGCTCTCGCCTCCCTTTCCTTTCCAAGAGCTCGTTTTTCTGACTCCATCTTGTCGTTCTCTTCCACTCTCTACAGGAAGCTCCCTGCGTTCAAGCTGCAGTTCTTGTTCCAGTGCCACAACCTCTTCCTCTCGACCGGTTCAGCCCTCCTCCTCATCTTGATGGTTCAGGAAATGTGAGCTCTCTCCTTTCCCTTTCTCTCACATCCTTCTGAGCTCACTCCAATCTACTCTTCTCTCTCAGCGCTCCCATCGTCTACAACCACGGATTCTGGTATGCTATCTGCAACCCCGCCGCTTTCACTGAGGTAGGTGCCCTTTCGCTCGCCTCCCCAACCTTTTGCCCCTTCGACTCTCGCTCCTTCTCGAGCTGATCCCCTCGCCCTCCTTCCCACAGAAACTCGAGTTCTACTACATCATCAACTACTACATCAAGTACTACGAGCTCCTCGACACCGTCTTCCTCGTTTTGAAGAAGAAGAACCTCGGTGAGTAGCTCCTCTCGTTTGCTCGTTCCAAGAGGGTCGAAGCTGACTTCCTCCTCGCGACCTCCTTTTCATGTTTCCTACCCTGTTTCAGCTTTCCTTCACGTGTTCCACCACTCGGCTACCGCCGTCTTGTGCTTCACTCAGCTCCAGGGAACTACCTCTGTCGTACGTCTATCTGTCTCGCTTCGATGAGAGCTTGAGAACTGAGCTCGAAAGCTGACCCTCGTCTTCCTTGGTTCCAATCAGCAATGGGTCGTTATCACCATCAACCTCCTCGTTCACGTCATCATGTGTACGTCCTACTGCCTCCTACATACGAGCTCTTTGCTGATCTTCGTTTCTCGCAACAGACTACTACTACTTCGCCACCGCCGGAGGAAAGAAGCTCTGGGTTCGTCCTCAGCTTCTCTCTCTCCCTTCCCCTCCCTCCGAGCTCGACGCGTCGCTGACCTCGTCCTTCGTGTTGTTTTCTACGCGTGACGCAGTGGAAGAAGTACCTCACCACCATGCAGATCACTCAGTTCATCATCGACATCTTCATCATCTACATCGCAAGCGGGTCCCTCGTCTCTTACCGTCAGCCACCCTCTTTCTTTCTCTCTCTCTCTTCTCTTCTCTTTCTTTCTCCCTCTCTCGTGCTTTCGTCTCCCCACCACCCAAACACCACCTCTCCACCTCCTTCTTCCTTCACCTCTCTGTCTCTCTCTCTCTTTCTTTCTCGCTCCCTACTCCCTCCCTCCTGGCTCCTCTCCTCTCCTCTCCCTTTCTCTCCCACGCAACTCCTCTCGTTTCCCTCTCTCCTCTGCCAACCCATCTCCCTCGTCTCTCCTCCTCCTCCTATCCCATCCCTTGCCACTCTGTGTCTCCGTCTCCTCTCCCTCTCACGCACCCTCCTACGAACCAATCCCGCTTCCTCTCCCTTCTCGACCCTTACCCCTGCTATCTGCGTCCTCGAAACACTCCTTCGCGTTCACCTTCCCACCCTCCCACCCTCTGTCCCGCTCTAGAGTAGATGTAGCATGCGACGCGGGAGGAGACGAACGCAAGGCGAGGCACACTGCTCGGAGGTCTGGGGTTGGGTTGAAAAGAGCGGTTGGAGGAAGAGGAACGCGTAGAAGAGCGGGTTCGAGAGAGACGACGGGTTGGCGTTGGTCTCCGGGGTTGGGAACACGGGAAGGAAGAGAGCGAGAGAGTTTCGAGGTGCTGGGTGGGTTCGGGGGTGGGAAACGAGGAGTTCGTGACGAGGAGATGGAAGAGTCGAGACTCGAGAGAGGCTACGAGGAGGTTCTTGAGGAGGTGCGGGAAGAGAAGAGAAGAGAAGAGAAGAGGAGGTTGATCGAGGAGGAGGTGGTGGTTCTTGGGGTGGGAAGAGACGAGCTCGAGCTTGGGAGAAGTGAAAGAGGAGAGAGAGAGAGGAGGAGGAAAGGGTGGTGGCTTCTCGTTCGAACAAGAACGGTCGAGAGCTGACCTTTCTGCTTCTGGCTTTCGTCCTTTTTCCAGGTTACGGACACTTCGTTCACGCCTACGGAGCTGGACGACTTCCCAACATCGGAGATTGCGCTGGATCGGAGGGAGCTGCTCTGTTCGGATGCGCTCTGATCTCGTCGTACCTCTTCCTCTTCATCGGGTTCGTCTTTCTCCTTCCTGCCTTCGCTTCCCCTCGTCATGTCGAGAACAAAAGAACTGACGTCTCTTCGCTTTGGTTTCGTGAAACAGATTCTACCGAGCCACCTACAAGGCCACCGCCGCTGCGAAGGAGAAGCGAGGAGGAAAGGGATCCAAGGTCATCCGAGAGGGAAAGAACGGATCCGCCATCGTTACCGAGAAGTAAAGAGAAGACCTCCTCCCCTCTCTTGCTTTTCTTCCATTTCGTCCCCTCGGTCGTGTTCGTTTTCTTTTAGAAGCTCGGGTGGTAGCCCGTCGAAACGGTGCCTTGCTCGACGCGTTTTATCTCTCCCCTCCCTCCCCTCGCATCCTACCCCATCTAGTCTACCTATTGTACCCCCCTCTCTCTCTCATCACCTAGTCTACCTTCTCCAATTGCTTTTCTTCTTATATCCGCCCTGCATGCACCCTCCCTCCTCCCCTCCCCTCGCAATCAAAAAGGCTTCCGTTTCTTCTCGTTTCGTCGGTTCGTTCTCTTTTGTTCGTTAGAGCTCAGCAACTCAGTTTTCTTCTCCTCTCCTAGGGTTATACCACTTCTCTCTCGCACAAAACCTTTCTTTCTCTTCTTTTAGCTTAGTCGATCTTGATCCTCGATTTTTTTTTCGTTAAGGTTGGGCCGCGTTCGCTTCGTTTTGACTACTTCTCTTTCCTCCTTCGTTTCGTTCGTACTATTCTGATCCTTTCTCATCAATGAGGTTTCTTGGACTGAGAGTGTAGAGTGAAGCGCGAGAGAAGGAGGGAGTCTCGGAAACTCAAACAAACTCACGCCGCGTCTCGCCTTGACTTTCTCTTTCCCCCCCCCCCCTCCCCCCATTTTCCTGCGGTGTTCCTTCAGAGCGCCGTTCCGTGCATCTTCTACATCCCTTCCCCCTCTTCAGAACTTGATAGAGACGAAGGAGGGGAAAACGGTGAAGGAGGATGAAGTGAACCGATGTTGAAAAACAAAGGACAACAAACTGGGCTGGAGTGGCCACTTTCTCTCTGTCGTTTCGATAGCATTCTGATGAGGGATAAGATGTTTTGAGCTTAGTTCCACGTCTAGCTTTGGGAAAGAGGATCGCTGTGCAGCTGGACGTTTGGAGGAAAGATCAAAAGACGCGACGCGTCGTTGGCCTTCGTCGTCCAACTCGCCTCGGCGCGAGTTTGCATTTTCCCTGGTGCATATCGAGCACTTCTCCTCAAATTGCTAGCCCGCAGACGGCTGAGCTCGCAACTGCTTGGAGTCAGAGGAGCGAGGGGAAGAAGGTAACGAAGATCCGAGGCGACGACGTCGAGCGAGTCGGCTGCTAAACGAAGCCTCCCTCCTCTCTGGGTCATCTGCAGTATGAGTTCGAGGGTGCGCACGCTCAGAAGTCGCCCCCTTAGCTAGATATCTGGCGAGGGAAGACTTTCACGAGCGCTGTTCCCTAGCTTTCTCGCCAAGGACGCTTTATTTCCGAACCTCGACGCGACGCGAATGCCGTCGAGCTTTTGACCCGTCCTTCCTCTCCTTCCCTCTCGCAGACTCTCCTGAGTTGTTCCATTCAATGCTCATTGATTTCAGCTAGCTCCCCTTACCAAAATCCTCCTTCAAAGCAGGCTAAACCCAAAGAAGACGCGGAAGCAGAACTGGAAGGTTGAGCTCGATCAGCCTTGAAGTTCCCTTCCCTCTCTCTCACGGCGTTGAGCCCTTCAACAACAATCTCTTCCCTCTCCAAAGCCTACATTGATCGCTCCACAGCCCTTGAAATTTTCCTCCCGATCTCTTAGCCGTCGCCAAAATCTGCACGATCGCTCGTTCGAGGTTTCAAACCCGCCTTCCCTTCCGGTCAGGAACCGAACTTTCTCTTCGATTTTCCCTCCCTCCCGTCCCAGCAGATCAAAACTCCGATCAAATTTGAAGCAGAAGGGATGACCACCAACCACATCCTTCACTCTTCGTTCAAGTAAGTCCTTCGTCTTCTCGCTGGTAGCAGAGAGAAGAGAGAGCGGAGAAGGGCGAGTGTTTTCGACTCGAGCTCACCTTTCCGTCCCTTCCCTCCCTCTTTCCTTTCTTTACCTTCTCTTCCTCAGACCCATACACCTCTCTCTCCTCGCCTGAACCTTCACCATGAAGCGCAACAGACCTCGCTACACTCACATCAAGCTCAGGAGACGCTCTCTCTGGCAGAAATGTTCCGACCTCTGCGAGAAGCTCATGAAGGTGAGCTCGCGTCCTCTCGTTCCTCCCTTCCCGTCCCTCTTCCCCCCTCCTACTCCCTCGTCTTCTTTCAGCAGCTGATCATCTTTCTGTCTCCTCGTCCCACTCAGCCTACCCCTCCCGTGGCCGCTATAGATTTTGGACATCTCTTCCCTACTCCTCACTACTTCTCCCCACCCGCCTTCGTCGTCCCTCCCTCCTCCCTCCCGCCTCGAACCAAAGGCCAAACTAAATCCCTCCTCGCCCTCTTACCCCTCCTCGAAACTGCCTATCTCTCAGGAGATAACGAACTCTACCACAAGCAACTCGCCAAGCTCAAGAAACTCGACTGCGAAGTTGGGAAGGACTTCGAGAAGGCGATTTGGGAGGCGAGGAACGCTGGATTCGACCGAGGGTATCTGGGCTTTGTGAGACGAGGATTGGACGGCAGGAACAAGTGGCAGGGACGGATGGTGTTCAGTTGGTTGGGGTACAAGTCTGAGGTGGTGAGTGCTCGATGCTCCGTCCCCAGCTTGGTGTTTCGTTCGTTTTCCTCAGTCCGTCTCCCCAATCCTCGTCGTCGTGGTCGTCTTTCTTCTCGCTGACTGCTTCCTCGGTTCTCTCCTTTCCATGTGAGTCGCTCAGATTCTCCCCTTAATCGAGTCTCTCCCTCACGTCGTAGATCTTGTCCAAGCGAGGCGCCTGCCTCACCATGACATCGACAACCAGGTCGTGTTCGTCTGCGATCGGATCGATCCGCTCGACGTGATTACCAGCGACGACCTCGCTCGGATCTGGACGATGAAGAGATCTCTCGAGGAGAAGAAAGAGCTCATGTTCGAGATGATCAAAGAGTGGAAGTCGGCGGTTCAGATAGTGAGTCTTCGAGCTCCGTTCTTCCTCGTTTCGAGCGACGACGCGTCGCTGTTCTTCCTTCCCCGACAGCGAATCGACGTGGAACTGACTCGGATTTTCATCCCACTCTCTTTTCTCCCTGCTTCCCATTTCAGAGACACTCCCTCACTCCTATCTCTCCCTCTTCCTTCATCAAAACCTCTTCCCTCCTCGCTTACCTTCCTTTCCTCCCCTTCCACAAGTCTCCCGCCGCCAAACTCTCGACGTCGCAGAAGGACGCTTCACTCGAACTCACTTCGGTCGCTGGCACAATTGGAGGATCGTCCGTCGCTGCTGGAACGATTAGGAGGTCGGAGTACTCGTCGGGAGACGATTCGAAGAGCCTCGAGTCGTTTGACCAGGAGGACTCGGTGTTCGAGTTCAGGTTCGAGTCGGATGGGGAGGTTAATGGATCTTTGGCTGGTTCGGGGAGAGATTGACTTCGTCTAGTCTAGCTCAGGTCGTGCCCGTCGTTCGTTTTTTCTTTTTCGCACCTGCTTCTTCGTCTCGTTTCGTCGCCCTCTCTCGACGTTTCTTACCCATCACCTCGCCACGCACTGCTCTCCTCATCCCTCTAGCTCACTTTTATCCATGATCTACTCGTTTATCGTAGCTTTCGAACTCCTCAGCCGGCGAGATGCGAACTTGATCAGCTCACGATGCGTTGTCTTCTTTTTGGCTCGTCCCCGATTCGACCCTAACTCGATG
This sequence comes from Mrakia frigida, assembly GCF_051309035.1. Classification (NCBI taxonomy): domain Eukaryota; kingdom Fungi; phylum Basidiomycota; class Tremellomycetes; order Cystofilobasidiales; family Mrakiaceae; genus Mrakia; species Mrakia frigida. The sequence goes on from NW_027481265.1 coordinate 237,755, forward strand.
ATCCTCGCAGAGGTTAGAAAACGTGGATCTATGACATCGAAGGCAAAACAGAGGGTTACTACAACTAAGGGCTGAAACGAGACCGCCATACAAAAGAACAAGGAAAGAGAGAGAGAACGAAGGAAGAAAGATCGTGAACCGCCGCGTCGTCTCAAGTTCGTCTAATTCAACCCGTCCGACCAACAAACCGAAAAACAGAAGAAGAACCCTGAACCCCAGAAGCAAACGTAGGGGAGTTTAGAGGCAGTATCGGAACTCTGCAGGGAAGGAGGGAGGAGAGACAAAACGAGGGAGTCGGTCAGCTTCGGTTGAGTCGATTGAAGAAAGGGAAGGGACGTTTCGAAGAACGACGAGACGCGTTAGAATAGACCGAGAAGACTCACTGAGGTTCTGCCTATCCGTCAGATCCGCGAAAGCCATATCGAGCTTCCTTGAAACAACGGTTCCGTCGGCCTGGACTTCGTCGATGTAAGATTCCTCCTCCTCCATCTCGGGAAGAGCGTCTCTTCGAACGTTCTCTCGGTGGAGGCCGTATCCGATCATGACCATGATGATGGGGCAAGCAATGTAGCAGGCGAGGATGATGATCCAAGGCTGCGGAAGAAGGTGCAAACGAAAGGGGAGAGCGCGACGCGTCAGTTTAGCTTGAGCTCGACGAGGGCGTACGAAATCCCGGAGGAGGAGAGATTATTGGAGAGTATATGTACTTACAATAGTGTTTCGAGGAGAGTACTCAGCCTTCCACATCTGAGGAGCGCAGAGGTTTCCGAGGCAGTACCCGATGAGGAAGACCGCGTTAACGGTTGTCTTCTTCGTGTGACCAGCGTTGACCGCAGATACCCATGCAAGTGCCAGAACGAAGCCCGTCGTCCCGACCCCCGTAACGTACAGCGATACTAGCTGTCCAGTCTTGTTGGAGAAGGGTAGACCGAGGATGAGGCACGCGCCGATGATGTTGGGTAGGAAGTCTGATAACGCGAAGCGGAATCAGCTCTTCGTCTTCCTCTCTTGTTTTGATTGGACTCACAGATGACAGAGATAACAACTCTCTTGTTGGGCCACCTCTTGATGCAGAGGGATCCGGTGTACTAAAGGAGGACGGGACGAAAAAGCAACGGAAGACGCGACGGTCAGCGGGGTGCTCGTCTTCGAAGCGATAATTCGATGCTCACGAGGGTGATGATCTCAACGACACCTCCTACACAACCAAGGAGGGTAGTCTGCAGGGTAGTGAAGCCGAAGGACTTGATGATGATGGCGTTCTGTGCGAAAGAAGGGGTGCGCGTCAGATTCGAGTTCCGATTTTCTAAAAGTGGGACGTCGACGAGCAGAAAACGAGGATGTGACTTACTTGGTTGGTAAGAGAGTTAGGTACGTTATCGAGGGCAGCAAAGACGAAGAAGAACCAGGTCTTCCCTGGAAATCGCAGAGGAGAAAGAACAAGTCAGCTTCGACGCGTGGAGCTCGGTGCGGTCGAGGTCCCTCCCTGTATTCCCTCTCATCCCTCTCCCGTGATCTCCTCCATCCGTAACACAGCATAGAGCCCCTCGTTTTATAAAAAACTAGACACTCACAGTCGGTCAGGGCCTCGATGAACTGTTCCTTCTTCCAAAACTTGTTCTCGATTCCGGTTTTGTTGCTTCGGATTCGTTCAATCGCACTGGTACGAAGAACGGAGAGGAAAGTCAGTGAAACCTCATCGAGGAGGGAGATAGAAGGTCTGAGTACGAACATGATCTTCTCGTCGTGAGTCAGGAAACGGGCGTTCATCGGCGAGTCGGGGAAGTAGAGGAAGTACCATACAGCGACGATGAAGGTGATAGCACCAGTTGTGAGCATGAAGATACGCCATGGAGCCATCGAGGACTTCGAGTGGAGAATGGCGAAGGAGAGAAGCCCGCTGATGACTGGAAGGAGGGGAGAAGGGGACGACGCATGAGCAAAACTCTCGACGGAATCAAGTTTTAGGACTCACTCTGTGCTGTTCCGTTCATCAAGAACCAGAAGGAGACTCTTCGAGCGGCCTCGGCATGCGTGTAGAACATAGTTGTAGAGATCATGAAGCCGGCTGAAAGAGAAGAGACGAGGTGTCAGCGACGAGAGGACGGAAGGCAGAAAAGCGAAACGGCTTTACCGGTGATAGATCCCTCGCAAACTCCAAGTCCCAATCGGCAGATGAAGAGTCCAACGAAGTTGCTACAGGCAGCGTGGCACATGAGAAAAACCGACCAGCAGAAGATGTTGAGGGACTGAAGAGCAGCAGCGGAGCGAAGCGAAATCAGCTCCGTCCTCGACGCGACTTCCCTGAAACGAACGCTCCGTTGCTCGAGCCACGAATGATCCAGGAAGCTACTCACCATCCACTTTCCGATAGGGAGCTTCTGAAGAGCCAGGTTCTGAGGCCATTCGAAGATCAGGTAGGCGAGATCTGCGAGATGCGGCAAATTAGCGCTCGCTTTTCGAATCGACTTCGGAAAAAGAGAACGAGAACTCACAGAAGATCGTACCGAGCCAGTTGTACTGAAGAGTCGAGAGGTTCGTATCTGTCTTGATCCCCAGGTTGGCAGAGTTTCCCAAGGTCGTCTTGTCCATGAACTTTCAGGAAGGAAAAGAAGAGCCGATCAGAAAACGTTGTCGACCCGGAGACTTTCACGACGGGAAATCAGGAAAACTCACCTGGACGGCATAGAGAACCATCTGATGAATCAAGAAAGGGGGAAAGAGGTCAGTAAGTGACGTGAGGGAGGAGAAAAGGCGGGAAGAGAGGGTGAGGAGGGGTCGATGTGAGATGGACGAGTTCGGCGTCTCGTCTCGTCTCCTCGTCCTCTTCTCCGCGGCCTTATCAAGAAGAGTGTTTACTCACCATCATTGGAAGGATATGCCTATCAATCTTTGTAGACAGAGCAAAGATCGAAGACGGAGTCAGTTGGGAGGAGGGAAGCTCAAAAAGTGACGACGAGCTCTTACCTTTTTCAAGACACGAGCCGCCTCAGCAGGATCGAGTTCTCCAGTGAACCCAGCGACCAAAGCAGCAGAGGCATCGGCGTCGTGAGCGGTAGTGCTAGAGGAGAGAAGGACGAAGAAAGTCAGTTTCGGGGCGAGTCCCACAAAAGGAAGCGAGATAAGAACGCGATGTCGAACGTCGAACTCACTGCAAGTCGTGTCCGTGTCCAACCTCCTTGGACAAGACAACAGTGTTATCGTTTCCCTTCTTCTCGTCGATGTCGTCCATTATTGCGTTACTGGGAAAGGGGTAGGGGTCGAGAAAGGAAGAGGAGAAAGAGATGGTCGTCGGAGAGAAGGAAGACGGTCGGTTCCCTCCGCCTTCCCTCCCACGGCCAACCAGAGATGAAGCGCCCAGACGAAATTCCAATCCCAGAATAGCTCCCTCTTGATAGCGAGTAGATTGCTTTGGAGCAGTCGGATCAGACCGTTTGCACCTCGGGAAAGATAGGGCCAGCGATCCACTTTTAGCTCTGAACGGCGTTGAAAGAGTTCGCCGTTGACGGGTTTGATCCCTTGTTGCGGTCGCCCCTTCTTGCGCACAGAAGATGAGAGAAACTGCTGTCAGTTCGAGAGCAAGACTATAGAAGACGAGATTGGGCTGAGCATGGAGGGAAGGAAAGGAAAAGGGAGGGAGAGGGGGTGGTTCAAACTAACGAGGTTTTTCGGCTAGACGCGTCTTCGCCCACGAAGAACGCTTCCTCTCAAAGCGAGATCTCCATGACGGAGGAAGCGAAGTCGACTTGAGAACAAGATAGGGCACCTCCGATTCGGTTGGGGAGGATAAGGGCGAAGGAAGGAGACAAATTCGGTGAGCTTTGAAGACTGAACTTCGCGACGCGTCGAGAAGAAGGGCCAGGACGGGGGAGGAAGCTATAGAAAACGAAGCGGCGAGATTCAGCTCAGGACCGTCGAAAGAAGTCACCGAGAGACGGACGTTGAAAGGACTTACCTTTCAGAGGCTGTGCTTTGAACCTCGTCCCCGAGCAAGCAATGAGGAGAAGTCCGTCAGTTATACATAGACTGCCTACAATGATAAGCTGAAGATCTGCCCAAAGAACGTTCCGAGAATACCGTATCTCGACAGGTCGCCGTGTGTGAGCGAGATGAACAGGACGAACGAACAAACGTCGACTCGAAATCAAGCGACAACGCGTCCCTCTCTCCTCCACCTCTCTTCGTTCGACGCAGCTGGCAAGATAAGATCGTAAAAGTCATAACTCGTCGTTAAAAGAAGGCAAACTGTAGCGAACAGCTTCTCTCCTCTCACCCTCGTTCTATCAAAGGCGTCTCACTCGACTCGCTCCTCATCTCTGCTCGTCGACTCGACGTTCCAGATTCGAACGTCCCTCTTCCTGGATGGCGTGTTGCTGGCTGGGTAAGAGAGGAAGATGCTAGCATCGAGGGAGTAGTGAAAGTGTCTCCTCGAAAGGGGCTAGATCCAGCTCCAGCGTCGGGAGAGAGTGAGGTCGAGAGGGGGAGCGGACGGTGGGGAGGTTGAAGTGGTCCAGGTGAATTCGGTGCGGTAGCTGTTTGGAGACGGATTTGGCTGAGAGAGTGGAAGGAAGGGAAAAATGTGTCAGATTCGACCGTGCGGCAACAAATCGACCAGAGGGAGAGGTGAGAGCAGGTCGACTCACACCGCCCAAAGGATTCTGATCCCCATCTCCAGCTCAGCCGCCGTCAACTCTCTCCCACTGTACTGAGCGATATCCAGGATCTTTGCTAGAGGTTCGGTGTAGACTGACTTGAGTAGAGGGTGGTAGAAGAGGGGAAGGGTTCTGATCTTGTGAGGCGAGAAGGGGATGGTTGAGGCTGAGGTGGGAGGGAAGGTTGGGTTGATGAGCTCGCTGATGGGAGGCAGGATATCGTTGATGGCGTGAAGTTTTTGGAGGAGGAAGGTTCCGTAGTGGAGGGAAGGGAAATCGCTGCCTGGAGGAGATGAAGGAGAAGTTCAGCTCGAGACGTTTGAGACGACGAGAGCCGCGAAAAGGAGGGGACGAAGAAAGAACGAACCTGGTGCTCCCCAACCTTCTTGGGTCCCAGCTGTCGGTTGCTGAACATGAGCTATGATTGCAGTGCGAGTGTACTCTCCTGAGATGTAGCGAGAGAGACTCTAGGAGAATGAGAACGGAGAAGGATGATGAGCTCGACGGTCTTCAGGGGCGCGAGAGAGATGAAACGAAACGAACCTGAGGCAGATCTGCTTCCTTGACTGGAATGTAAGGCCTAGGGATGGTCTGCAGTGTGTACCGGATGTTGAGTATCCGACCTAGGCAGATGAAGAAGGAAACAAAGAGCTGGGGAGAACGAGAGAAGGGAAGGGGGAGGAGAGGGTGAGCTCGATCCGGTTTGAACTCCTCCTTCTTCTCTCAATAGACTCACGACCGCTCCATATCCAGCGACTAGGATGACGATGTTCCACCTTCTCTGACCACCTGTGTTCCAAGCTTGACTGATGAGACCCCAAGCTGATCCAGCGACGGCAACGAGAGTGAGAACTGCAGACGAAGGAGGAGAAGGAGTGAGCGTCGTCGAGTCGAAGAGAGAGGAGGAAGGAGCCCAACTCACAGACTAAGAAAGCGAACGAGGAGTGATAGAGTACACTCTGAAAGATTCGAAGAGGTGTCCTACGACCCATTCGGAGTTTTTCTTTTCAGTCCGAGTGAGGGTTGGAAGGGAAGGAGCTGCCGAAGCTCACGACGTCGATTTCAAGCCCTGCCTGAGCTCTCTCTCTCCTCCCGTCAAACCCCCAGCAACGAAACCTTCAACTCTCACAGATTTCAAGGTCTCAAAAGTGAGCCTTCGCACCTTCTCTGCGACCCGAGCGAAGTCCGCAAAAAACTGACAAGATCGGGGGTTGTTTTCAGTGGTGGCCGATTCCAAGTTTTGTGAGCTTGAGCTTTCCTTCCTTCCCTCTCCTTTGAGTCTACAAGAACTGAGCTGACTCCCTCCCTCCCTCCTCCGACCCTCTACCACTCAGATGACCTTTTAGGTGTGTCTCCTGACGTTGGGGATACTGAGCTCAAGAAAGCCTACAAGATGAAGGTTCGTCGTCTTTCCTTTCTTTCCCTCGCTTTCCTTCCCCTTCGACCGAGCTCAACTCTCGTCCTCCTTCAGATCGTTGAGCTAACTTTCTCGCTTCTCACTTCGACTTTCAGGCCATGCAACATCATCCTGACAAGAATCCAGGTTCGTACAGACTCGAGGGAGAAAGAGGAGGAAGGGAAAAGTCAGCGAGCTCACCGTCCCCGAAGCTGACCGACTCCTCCCTTCCTTTCCTTTTGCTCTTCCTCTCTCCCTCCCTCCTTCGACTCCCTCGTCTTCGAACTCGATTCTGAACACGAACAGACGACCCTCAAGCTGCCCACGAGAAGTTCCAGGAGATTCAGAATGCGTGAGTTGGCAGTTCTCGATTTGGTCCTCCTCTACTCTTTCGAGCGAGCTCACACTCTTCTCCGACCTCTCCTTTTATTCTCTCTCTGCATCGTCTCCCTTTTATACAGCTACCAGACTCTGCTGGATCCCGACACCCGAGCAGCCTACGATAACTACGGACCTGATTTCAACGAGCGGAGAGGAGGAGGAGGTGGTTACGGTTCGTCTCCTTTCGCGTCGTCCTTTCCTTCTTCTCCTCCTCTCCTCTCCCCGCTCAAGTCTTGGAACTGATCATCACCCACTCCCATCGCTATTTATTGTTTAGGTCCCTCCCCAGAAGACATCTTCGCCTCCATGTTCGGCGGAGGAGGAGGAGGACATCACCACGGACATGGAGGGGGAGGAGGATTCCGTCAGAATCGCTCGACGGGAGAGGATACCAGGGTCGCCTACGAGGTTTCGCTGGAGGATCTGTACAACGGGAAGAAGGTTATGATGAACCTGGAACGGCAGGGGATCTGTGGGCATTGCGATGGGTGAGTCCACAAACGCGTCTCCTGCTTGCTTCGATCTTTTGATCAACGAGAGAATCGGACTGAGGCTCTGAACTGATTATCGCTTTCACTGTTGGATCATTTCAGGACTGGAGGGAAGAAGCATGCTAAGCCGAAGCAGTGTGTCAAGTGTCAAGGAAAGGTCCGTCTCGTTTCGTCTCGCCTTCCCAGACCGCGTCCTGCTCGAAGCTGTCGCTGATCATGTCCCTCCTCTATCTTTGCGAACTAGGGTCACATCACTGTGAACCGAATGGTCAGTCTCGTTTCTTCTCGCGCCCCTCGCTTTCGTCGTTTTGGGCTGACCCGGGTTCCTCTCGTCTCTTTTCGTTTCAGCTCTCGGGAATGATGATGGCTCAGTCTCGCGCTGTCTGTCCTTCCTGTGAAGGCGCCGGATCTAAGATTCGAGACGTCGATCAGTGAGTTACTATTTCAAGAACACTGCTTTGTCGTAGCTCGAAGCAGCCGCGATCGACCGGGCACGAAGACGCGTCGACGATTCGAAGGAGCTCACCGTTTCCGTCTTTCCTTTTCCTTTTTCCTCCAGGTGCAAGAAGTGCAAGGGAGTCAAGACCGTTAAGGAGAAGAAGAAGACCTCTTTCACGATCGAGAAGGGGATGCAGGATGGCGAGAGGATCGTTTTGAAGGAACACGGAGATCAGTTCGTGAGTCCTCCCTCTCTTCTCCTCTTGAGGCGAATTTCTCGATTCAGCACGAGTTGAACCGGCGGAAAGCCTATGGCTGCTTTCAGTGTTTTCCGAGTCGATGCTGACTTCCGCTTCTTCTCTTCGTCCGTCTTTTTCAGCCTGGAGTCACGACGGGAGACGTCGTCTTTATCCTTCGGCTGGTACCTCATCCAACTTTCACTCTCTCTGGAACTTGCGACCTCATGACAACAGTGAGTTTCATCGTCCATCCTCAGCGTCTCTTACCCACGCTTGCCCCAAGCAACTCGTCTTCTCTTCTCCGAACTCACGCGTCTCTCTTCCCCCTCCTTCCTTCCCTTCTTCTCTCGACAGATAACTCTCACCCTCTCCGAATCGCTTACCGGCTTCTCTCGGATCGTTCTCACCCATCTCGACGGACGCGGTATCTCTCTGACGGTTCCTCGAGGACAAGTCGTCAACCACGGCCAAACCCTTCGGATCGAGAACGAGGGGATGTGGCAGCCCGGAGGAGAGAAGCTGGGTAGGAAGGGAACTCTTTGGGTGAAGTGCGAGGTCGAGAAGCTGAGTGAAGATTGGGCCAAGTCGATAGATCTGGACGTGAGTGCTCTTTCTCTGTGTCGTTCGATCTGCGACGCGTCTTCTTCTCGCCTCTTTCGTCGCTGACTCTGCCTCCCTGTTTCCTTCTTTCTTCTCCGATCGTTCCAGGCTCTGGAAAAGCTTCTTCCTCCTAAACGGAAGAACGTTGAGCCGTTACCGACGACGGTCGACGAGGTTTCGTTCAAGCCGGATGATCACCCTCCCGTTCGTCCCTTCTCTCTCTCCTTCCTTCCTCCTGTCCTCCAACTGAGCGAACCCTCTTTCTTCCTTTTTTCACCAGAAACCTCGGCAGCAGCAGAACTACGACCATGGGGAGTACGAGGACGAGGAGGACGACGATGAGTATTACGAGGGAGGAGGAGGGCAGCCCGAATGCCAACAGCAGTAGTAGATGATCTGATGATTCCATCTCAAGGGTCTTGACGACGGAACTTGGAGCCGAAAGTTCGGCTTTTGAAGAGGTTCGAAGACCATCAGGAAGAAGGAAAGAGAACAAGCGAAAGGAATGGTTTGGTTGGACGCGATCGGCAATTTGTTCGTGGCGAGTCATCACCTTCCTACCCTCCTCTCCTTCACAAAGTAGCAGCAGAATTGAACCACTCGTTTCTTCACTTTCTCGGGTCCCCCTCTCCGCCCGCTCTCGACCTTCCGTAGACCGACGTACAAGCCGATTTCGAAGCAGAAGAGACAGGTTCCACTTCGCCGTCTAGGGAACCTTCTTTCAGCCGCCTGTCTCGAGCTCAAAATGCCTCCTTCGATCGATTCTGAGACTCTGCTGTTGGTAACTTCCGAGGATTGCTAATGAAGAAAGAGCAGGCTGTGGCTCTGAACCAGAGCCTAGGAGTTGAGCCCTTCCCGTTCTGACCTTCAACTCCCTTGTTTCGGTCTTTCGATCCTCCTCCTCCCTTCCCCTCTCTCCCTAACGACGTCTTTCGCTACATGGGAGCCTTTGCTCAACTACTCTCGTCGTCAGATGTGACTCTGGGTCTTTACGCTACAAGCTGGGTATCGCTGCTTGGGTTTGGAGCTCTCGCTGTAAGTCAGTCTTTGACCTTCGAGGCCTCTCGTCTTCCCCTCCCTTTCTCCCTTTCTTCTCTCGAGCCTCGCTGACCTCGAGCTACGCTTACTCCTACTCAGATTCTGGTCGCCTGCTATATGATCAACCTGGGCTATAGGGAAACGAAGACTGAGCGTCTCACAATTCTGGTGAGTCCCCAGCTCTTGCTGTTTTACGTTGGATCAAGGTTTCGAGGACATCCTGAGGATTTGCCCCCTTCTTGCCCAAGGCTCTTCTGACGCTTCTTCCTCGCCTTCTGCTAGTTACTCTTCCTCGTCGCATGTGCTCAGCTTGGATGCGATTTGTCGTCTGCTATGAGGGTTCGTCGAAGAAATCTCGACTTACATCCGACGAGCCAAGGGCGACGAAGTCAACTCGGAGTTCATTTTCTTCCTTCCGGTTCCCCTCGCAGAGTTTGATTCAACGTCTGAACGATGCAACAGTCGATAGAGTGTCTCCCAAAGAGGTCCCCGAAGCGACTGTCTCTCCTTTGTTTGCGATGCTCATGATTGGGTGGTACGTCGTCGACTCTCAAGCGTTCGTTTCGCATCGGACCCGATCTGACTCCTTTTCTTTTCTTCTCGACAGCTCCCATATCTTTGCCACAGGTCGGATCCTCTGCTTCGCATCCTCAGCTCGAACTTCCAGCCCGTTCGTGCTCAGAACGGTGCAAGCGACCATCTGTACAGCAGTCTTGATCTGCGAAGTCATGGGGATAACATCCATCGTACGTCGCTGTTTCCTCTTCTTCTGTGGTTCGTCTGTTTGATCTGACGATCTTTTGTCTTCTTCCCCAGGCAATATACCTGTCGAAGATGATCTGTGCGTTCTCGTTCCATGCTCAATACCCCGTCTTCGTGTCCCTTTCGACGTGCTGACTTTTGGTTCTCGCTCGTTCCGGTCAGTCGTCTCCCCCGAACAGGGAACCGCTGCCACCGCTATCAGGCCAACTTTCATCTTGAGTGCTGTATACAGCGCTTGCTGCTGCGTGATCGACATCTTCATGGCGGCCTTGGTGATCTGGCAGGCGAGAGAAGCGAAGGTACGCTCGCGTCGAAACCTGCGCGTCTCGCTCCAGCTCATCGTTTCGTTCTCTTGCTTCTTCAGAGTCGCATCAGCACCAGCGCATACCGAGCGATTCGTTCCCTCAAACGGATCACGGTCACCAGTTCCTGCATCACTTGCACCGGCCATCTTCTCAAGATCGCTTGTCTCTACGTCCCGATCCTCACCATGTTCGTTTTTCCGTCTTCTTTCTCTGTCTCTCGAACAGCAAGCTGACCCTCTGATTGTCTTCGACCTTCTCAGCTGGTCCGGGGCCGTCTTCAACGCCGTCTCCAAAGTCTACTCCATATCTCTTCTCCTCTCCGTCTCCCTCCCTCGGATCTCCGGAAACATCCAACGAACGCGTCGTCCCACCGACTCCGATTACGTCGAAAGCCAGGAGGTCGGATCGTCCAGCGGCTACCCAAAAAGGAAATCAACGTCTCCGGGAGCCATGTCGACCAACTTTCTGAGCAGGGACGAGGAGTTGAGCGGAGGGAGGGAGATTGAAGTGGAGGGAGAAATGGGGTTGAGTGAGATGTTGGACGCAGAGGAGAAAACGAGGTGGACGCCGAACTCACCAGTACTCTCAAACATACGATATCAAGGAGGGAGACTGTCGGATAGGAAGCCTAGCGGGGAGATGGAGTCGGTACGAGAGGAGGATCACGTCGTGCCGCCGTCGCGTCGGAAAGGCTCAACGACGACCACTCTACATTCATCAACGATAAATCAAGACGAAGGCGGGTTCGATATGACATACATAGTATCTGGGCTGGAGGTGCTAGGAGTACAGAAGGTTTGAAGGTGCTGTTTCCTAGACGATCTTGCCGTTTTGAATTTGTTGTTCGTTTATCTTATCTTCTTCTCCTTGCCCCCATCACTGTATATCCCTACGTTTGATCTGGTTGTGTCTTTTAGTCTGTATTACTAGTGATGTTTACGATTTCTCTTTTACGAGCCGCCGAGCAAGCCTGCTTCGGAGAGATCGCGTCGAGCTGCATTGTCGGTTTCCTTCGAGACTTCTTCTTCCCTGCGCATTCGAAAGCGTCTCTCTCCGGGAAGCGAGAGCTTGCGTCTCCAAACGGTGGGAAAGGAGCGATATATCGACATCGAGATACAACGAGACGTCGAGATGAAAAGGTACGATCGTCGAACTCCTCCCTCCCGGAAAACATCCCAGGACCGGAGTGCTCTAGTGCTTCCAGCTGTGCGAGAGAAGGAAAGAGTAGGAGTCGAGTCAGCTAGCGGAGAGGTCAAGCTTCTTGAATAAGCAAAGGAGACGCAGAGAGCGAGGGCAACTCACATCTTGACCGTCTTGTCCCTTCCTCCACTGACGACCTTATCAGCGACCCAGTCGACACAGTAGACCTCGTCGGTGTGACCAGGAAGATCAGTCTTGAGCTTGTACGTCTTCAGGTCCCAGACCTGCGATCAGAAACGAAACGAGAGAGAGAAGGATCAGCCCTCTGGACCTTCAAAACGCGACGAGAGCTCGAAAAAGGGAGGGAGAGAGAGAAGACTGACCTTCAACGTCGTATCCTTACTCGCACTGATGACCATCCTTGAATCCGAACTCCAAGCCAACCGGTAAACAGCTCCAACGTGTCCCCTCAAACTAGCAGCGAACCTCCCCGTCTTTCCTTCCCAGATCTTGACCGAGTTGTCGAGTCCAGCCGACGCGATCCATCGACCGTCAGGGGAGAAGGCGACGTGCGAGACGGCCTTCTGGTGACCTGTGAGACGGGAGACGTACTTCTTGGGGGTGGTTCCGAGAGGAGCGTTGGCGAACTGAGGAGGCCAGAGGAAGAGGGTGTGGTCGTCGGATCCAGTGATCATGCATTCGGGAGAGTTGGCGATGTGGGCTTGGTAGCGAGTGAGGGCGAGCTTCTTAGCTGTAGGGGATGAGAGAGCGAGGAGAGGGAGAGGGTCAGCAAAACGAAGTGAAAGGAGTTCGTTCGGTGATGAAGAGAGGGAGAAGAGGCGAGCAAGACGAACCTTCCTCGTCGTCCTTGGTCTTTCGTCCCTCGTGGTCGAAAGGTCCAGTTCGAAGAACGTGATCGGTGCTGAGAGCCATAGTGGTGACCCAATGAGCGTGATCCGACAGTATACGAACGAGCTTTCCCTGAAATCGGGAGGAAGAACGAAGAGGGAAAGGAAGGAAGTGAGCTTCGACTTGCGAGAGATCGAACGAGACGAAGAAGACTTACCTCAGCAGCGTCCCAAACTCGAACACTCCTATCACTACTGGCAGTGTAGATGAGACCCTCTCCTCCCCACTTGACGACGTTGACACAGGCGGTGTGCCCTCCGAGAGCGAAAGCCGTCCGACGCGTCGCCATCGACCAGATTCGAACGGTTCCGTCCTTGGACGAAGACGCGAGACGAGGAGCGGTGGTGGAAGCCCTGTAGTAGAGAAGACACGGTAAGGGTCAGTTCGAAAAGGTCGAGAAGGAGTGTGGAAGCGAGGAGAGACGAACAGATGAGCAGGCTCCCAAGCGAGAGAGGTGATCCATTTCGAGTGTCCGACGAGAGCGTCTCCTACGGGCTTTCCAGTCTTCACGTCCCAGATCCTGACCTGTGAGGGACGAAGAGGGTACGTATGAGCTTCTCTTTTCGGATATAGAGCTTCGTAGAGAAAAGAGGGAAGCAAGAAGAGCTCACCAATCCATCGTGACCTCCCGTCGCCAACCACCTCTCCAGCGGATCCCAGGCCAAACACAGAACCCAACCCTTGTGTCCAACCAACGTAGCCCTCGGCAGCTCCGTCTGAAGATCCCATATCCTAGCCGTCGCGTCTCCAGCTCCGGTAGCAGCCAAGTTTCCACTCGGGGAGATAACCGAGCAGAGGATAGGACTCGAGTGTCCAGAGAGGGTTGAGCCACATCTTCCGATTCCTCGAACCTTCCAGACGGCTTGAGGTTCGCACACGATGGTGAAGACGTCCTCGGAAGTGAAGGAAGGAGCTGAGCCGAGTCCCTGAGCTTTGAGGAGAGCGAGGATAGCTGGGGAAGGGGAGAGAATGTCGGCTTGGAGGGAGGTGGGGAGGGGGATTTTGATGGGTTCCGAAGGAGTGGTAGAGGTGGAGAGAGGGTTGGGGATGAGGAGGGAGAACGAGAAAGGAGTAGGGTCGTCCTGAGAGAAGCGTGGATAGAAGAAAGAAAAGGATCAGAAGGAGAACGAGTTGAGGTCAAGCTCAAAGGGAAGGGAGGGAACGAAGAGGGAAAGGTCAACTCACTTCTTCAGCTCCTCCTTTCAACCTGTTTACGAGCATCTCCATTCCATCTCGAGCCGTGTCTGCTGGGAGACTAACGGCCGGTCCCAGAGGGAGGCCATCGACCGAAGACCTGAACTGGACGACGACGGTGGGAGCTTTGGCGGTGGGCTCAGCAGGTTTGAGGGAAGGTCCAGAGAGCTTGACTCGCTTGGGGGGAGGAACTCTAGAGAGTAGAGAAGAAAAGAAGGAGTCAGTAACGTGGAAGCGAGCTCAGAGAGGGGAAGCGGAGGAGGAACTGACAGGGTAGCCATTTTGAGGAGGGAAAGGGAAGGAAGGGGTTGAAGGTCAAAAAGGAAGGAAAGGTCGAGCTCGCCTCGATTCTCAAATCCTCAGATCGAGCTGCGTAGCCAAACCCGTCACTTTTTCTCGTCTTTCTTCTACTCAGGAGGAGGTGAAACGGTATAGGAGGTTCCTTGAGACTGATCTCAAGAGCTTTCTGTCAAAAGTTTGGCTCGAGGGAGTCTTGGAGGAGACTGAGCGGCTCTCTCTCGATGCGTCGTCGCGTTCGTCTCGCCCTCCTCACTTTCTTGCTTCTAGAATGATGCGACATTTACAGATCACGAGAAGAACCAACGCAAGTCTAAGACCAAAATAGAATAGAAACCTAACAGAAACGAGCAAATCTTAAGTGCACTCTGCGAAAAGGTAAGGAACGAGACGCGCGCGTTCAGCTCTCCGATCCTCTACAGAATCGATCTGAAGTAGAATAGACTCACTAGTGAAAGTTCCGAACACCTGCTCCAATCCCGCGATAGGTCCAGTATGAGCCTGACCGAAAAGGCTCTCAGCAACGGGGTCGTTCTTTCCGACACAACGCGAATCAAAAACCAGAAAAAGAAAAGAAAGGATCAGCTCACGCTCAACCGTTTCGAAGGTCTGCACACTCACGGTAGAGCAGTAAGTCGCCGTCCACGTAAGGGTAATAGCCTTCCCGAAACAAGAAGGAGTGATGGTGAAGTGCTCGGTCCAGCTGGAGAGGTTCGCTCTGAAGAAAGAAGACGCGTCGACGGAAGAGAATCAGCTTTTCTGTTGCTTTCCTCGCTGAAACTCGGGATAGGGTAGTACTCACTGAAACATAGAAGCGACAACAGGAAGAGTTCCAGCCTTCTCCCCTCCGACTCCTTTCCATACTCGGTCGATGAGGACGGGGGAGGCGTCGACGTAGGAGGTGAGCTGCTCAGAGAAGAAAGCAAGAAGAGGTCAGCTCAGAGTCGAGAACAGACGGAGAAGAAGATGAAGAAGAAAGAGAAGGGAGACGAACCTGCTCAGTAAGAGGAAGAATGCCTCCGAACGAGAAAGACCGAACGGCTCCAGGGACGTTGTCCTTTCCCGTTGTGGAAGCGGTAGTGAATCCTATACGAGCACACCCGAAAGCGTCAGAATCCACAAGACTTAAGAGACAAAAGAGGAAAAAAAAAGCTCACCTTCCCAAGCAGCATCAAAGAACGAATCGACCGTGGGCTTGATCTTGCTCATCGAAACAGGGAAGGCTGCCTTGTTCGTGACACTTCCACTGGTGTATCCTTTAGGGCATGTCGAGCCTCCGAGAAGGGTGGTGAGGAGACCTCGTTCTTGAACTACCTCGACGGGGGAAGAGGGAGCGGCGGAGACGGAAATGGAGGAGAGGGCGAGGAGGGAGGTGAGGAAGAGAGAGGAGAGCATATTTTTGTTTGTTGAAGGGGAAGGAGTGTGAGGATGAAAGAGTGTGGGGTCTGTGGAAGTGAAGAAGGACCGAAGGAAGGGAGAGAGAGAGAGGAGGGAAGAAGAACGAGCGAGGCAAGCGGTGGTTGACGGTTCAAAACCGGCCAGCCCGTCTTTTTTCCTCCTTTTTGTCTACTCCAAATCCGGACTTTGATAGATGACCCAGTGAGTGAGTCGTAGAGACTGGCAAAGACCGGGGAAAGGGAAGGGAGGGAGGTTGAGACGGTGAACAACCGACTCGAAGGCGAAGGGGAGGCTCGAAACGCGATCGCGAAACCTGTTTCACCGTCCCGTCCGATGGTTTTGCGACCCGAGGGGAGTCCAGGCTTTTTCTATATTGAGGCTCGGTGTTTTCAGATGCATGGTAGGCAGCGTCCGACCGAGACAGAGAGGCTAGTGTCGAGAGGTGAAGTGTTTCGTCCGAGGATCGACGACGCGTCGAGATCCGGATCTATCCGCGCAATCTCCTTCGCTCTCGAGCTCCAAAGATACACTCCCGTAAGAGCCTCGAGGGTTCCTCGGAGTTCAAGACGTCCTCGGAAGAGCGAGAGCCTCGAGAAGTAGAAGACGAGGAGGCAACTCACTCTCCGGACCTTCTTCGACGGAGCGATTCGAAGGTAACGCGTTTTTTTCTTCCCTTTTTTCAGAGCGCCAAGCCCAAACTTCTGCTCTCCATCCCAGCTGCCAGACTCAAACACGAAAGTTTTAGTCTAACCCAAATTTCCCGTCGCGTCACGCGTGCCTCTCTCTTTCCTCGCCGTCGAACCAGTCGTTCCCTCCTTCTCCCACCATCCACATCCCACCCCCCCTCTCGCACCTTTTTCCACCCCACTCACCCTCTTCTCCTCCCCCTCCCTCTCCTAAAATGTCCGACGAAATCAAGTGAGTAGTCTGTCTCTGTATGCTGGAAGAGAAGAAGAGCGAGAGCGGAAGCTGACCCTCCTTCCGATGGTTTGGTTCTTGCAGAGACGCTACCACTGTTGTTCCCACTGAGGCTCCTGCCGCTGTTGCCGCTGAGGAGGTGGATGTGAAGGGGAAGGGCAAGGCTGTTGAGGTGAGTGTTTGGGTTCGGTTTGAATGGCGATGGGATGGGATGGGGGCGGGAAAGAGAGGAGGGAGGGAGGGAAGGGAGGGAGAGAGCGAGGTGGGAGGGAGGATGTTGGGGAGCTTTGAGGCTCTGTCTTCGAAGAGAAGTTCAGCAGAGGGAGAATGGATTATATCCTTCTTCTTCTGTCTCGGTGCTCTAGGAGCTGGATGGTCTCGTTCTCGTTCAGCGAGAGGAGGAGATGGCTTGTCTTTCCGAACGTGCTCGAAGCTGACCTCCCTTCCCTCTTTTTCACCTTTGAACCCAGGCTCCCGCTGCTGCTGCTGAGGAGGAGGAGGAAGACGAGGACGAGGATGACGACGAGGAGATGGAGGACGACGACGACGATGAGGACGAGGAGGAAGATGTTCGTCCAACTCTCTCCCTTCTTCCCAGCAACTCACCTCCCTCCGTCTTCGCTTTGACTCGCTGACTCTCTCTGCTCTTCTCTCTTCCTCTCCCACTCTCAACGCTACTCTCCCGATCCTCTCTTCCCTCCTTCTCCCTCAGTTCTCCGAAATCGACCCTTCCCAGATCATCACCTCCTCGAGGCGATCCACTCGAACCACGGTCAATTACGCTTCCGCTGAGGCTGCTAAGAAGGTCAACCCTCTTTCTTTCCACCCTTACATCCCTGCCCATTCTGTTCTCTTCACTTTCAAGACTCCCACCTACATCCATTCCTCCCCTCCTCCTCCCTCGCTTTCGTCGAGCTCACAACTGACTCTCCCTCCTCCCTTCCTTTGTTTTCGTTTTCGTGCTCGTCCAGGCCGGACTCTCCGAGGGAATCCAGGAGGACGACGAGGAGGAGGGAGAGGGAGAGCAGAGCTTCCTCAAGACTGACGACGACGAGTAGATTCGAAATCTCTTTATGTCTGAGTTTCGGAGGGAGGAGGAAGGAGAGGGAGGGTGGCCTGCCTTCGTTTTGCTTTTTTGATCTCTAGCTTTTTACGTTAGTTCTCCCGTGATGCATGTGCTGCAGTATCTTTTTTATTTCATCAGAGATCGTGTCGTAAGGGAAAGTAAACTAGAAGTACATAAGAGAGGAGAGGAGAAGGAGGGCGAGCTCGACGAGAGAGAGCTCAAACGGGACTCTCCCTCAGCCCAGCCCAACCTCCCGAGCTCAAGCAGAACAATCTCCTCGGCCAACTAGCACTAGAGAGAGAGAGAGAGAGAGATCAACCTCACGTATGTCTCCTCTCTCTCGATCGAGGCCAACGCTCGACGTTCGTCCTCGAAGCTCAAGCTCAAGCTCAAGCTCACCCCTCACTCCTTCGCAACGACCTTCGTCCTCTGAGCCTTCTCCACCTCCTCCACCCACCACTTCTTCATAGCGTCCGTAGTGTTGACCTTCCTAATCGAAGGCGACGTGTAGAGTTCCAGCGTTCGGTTGCCTAGTCGGATCTGGGAAGGACAAGGGGAGGGATCGAAGGAAGGTCAGCTTGAGCGTCTTTCAACGAACCGAATCGAGCAGATCGGAGAAGGTTGAGTCGAAGAGTTGAAGAAAAGAGAGGGTGAACTGACCTGATGTTCAATAGCAGCGACATCCCTACTGGTGAGCGGAGGATGACGGAAGTTGTAGCGCGTGAGGAGGAGGAAGTTGGGTTGAGCTTCGAGGGGTTTCGAGAGGGTCATTTTGAGGGATCTATCACGACGTATCAAAAACACAATAGAACAGCGAGAGAGGGATCAGGTCAGCTCTTCAGCGAGAGAGCGAGAGAGCGAGAGAGCGAGGACGAAAGGGTGGAAGAAAGAGGCAAAGGAACAAGGGAGGACGAAACGAACCGTTTGTAAAGCGAGAGCACTTCTCGTTGCAGACCCGAGATGGGTCGTTTCTTGATGACTTTGTTAGCTGTTGAGGCGGCTGCTGCTGCTGCTGGTGCTGACATTGGTTTGACTTTGATGAGCTGTTTCAGGTGGAAGGAGGGTGGAGAGAGTTGGGAGGGAAGGAGAGGGAAGGGCTCGAAATCGACGAGAACAGAGCTCACCGGAAAAGCGGAAAGACAGACCCCTCGGTTCGGATCGGAGCGAGAAAAATCTTCCCAGGAAGTAGAGCTCGAGATTCTTCAGACGGGATTTGAAATGGTTGGAGCGTTGCAGAAGTTCCCAAAGAAAGCAAGAAAGGCTTTCTCGTCGCCTTTCTGCTCGCGTCGCCTCGCCCTTTCCTCTCTCTCTCATCCCAAAGCAGTCAACAACGATTCATGGGCTCGTCAAAAGAAAACAGACAAACAAAACACTATCTTCGACTTAGCTATCCTACAAACATCACTTCACCTCCTCTCTTCAACTCAAAGTCGATCCCCTCCTCCCTGTCCTCCAGCATGAGTCGACCCATGCTGATCGACGTTCCCGTGAGCGAAATCGCCGTGTCGCTCGTCGCCAGTGTTCATGCCGAGCTTGCCTTTGATCTTGTCGACGATGCCTGTGAAAAAGAATGGGGGGGAGGAGGAGTCAGAAGGGAGAAAGGGAGAACAAGGAGAGAAAGGGAGAGGAAAGGGACAAGACGAGCGACTCACCGACTTTCTCGCCGTGGTTCTCGTCGAGGAACTAGGTAGAGCAGGAGAAAGGGAAGGGACAGGGAGGAGGTCAGTTTCGAAGAGAAAAGAGAGAAGGAGAAGAAGACTCGTCGAGGGAGGGAGAGGAAGAAGAAAAGGAAGAACGACCTCGAGTACGCGTCGTCCCCGTCGAACTCAAAAAGAGCAACTCACAGTATGTCCCTCCTGATGCCCCGCTCCAACCCTGTTCCCCAAAGCATCATAATCACTCTTCACTCCCGTTCCAACTCCCGATCCTCCCACATCAGCTCCTCCAAACGCTCCCGAGTGGTTCTGGTTCGAATTGAAGTTGGCTCCTCCGTTTCCAGGGAGGGTCGACGCTCCTCCAACTCCTCCAGGGTGTCCGTGAACGGGTCCGTCGAAGATCTGCTTGTGAGTGTTCTTCTCGGTGTCGAAGGTTCCAGCTCCAGCGACCTTGGAGGCTTTGATTGCTCCGAGTCCGCCAGTGGAGGAAGCGTTGTCGAGGGAGGTGTGGTGGGTTCCGTCGTTGTTGTTGTTGTTGTTGTGAAGGTGGGAAGAGACGGGGTTGTTGTTGTGGGATTGAGAGTGAGAGCAGTTGTTATCGTGAACATGAGAGGCGTCGTGGGAGTGAGAGTGCTGGGGGATAACGAGGAACAGGAAAAAGAGATGAGCGAACGAAACGAGATCGAAAGACGCGTCGACGACTCGAAGCTCACCTGAGAGTGATCTTCTCCGTGAGTGAGTCCGGTGGTGGTTCCCGAGAGGTTTCCCTGCTGGGTAGATCCGGTCATGTTCTTGAAGAAAAGAGAAGGAGGAAGAGGAAGAGGGAAAGGGGTCAGACGACGAGAAAGAAACGGTGATGACGAGACGAAAGTCGACGAGCAGAACGAAAGAACGCACTCCGAGTCGATCCTTGCCGTCCGCTCGATCCCTGACGAGGGAGTCCTGATTGACGTGAGTGTCTCGACCGAACTTGGAAACATCGCTGCAAGAAGGAGGGGAGCAAGAGAGGAAGAGGTTCAGCGAGAGAGAACCCCGATGAAAAGGATGGGATCGCGACGCACTCGTGAGGGTTGGGGTTGGACCCGTAGACCTTGGGATCGCCGTAGGCTTCAGATCCAGCAGCAGAGGTCCTGGTAGAGTCAGAGTACTCGATGGTAGGCTCTGAGGAAGGAAGAGAAGTCAGAAAGGTGGAAGAAGATGAAGGATGGTTCAAGACACACCTTTCGCGGTGCCGCTGGAAAGAGAGGACGAAGGAGGTCAGTTTGCGAGCCCTGGGAGCGAAGAGAGAGACTACTCACCGAGCTGATTCTTGTTGAGAGTGAGACATGGTGGTGATGTGTGTGTAGAAGGGTGAGTGGGTTGGGATGGTGGTTGGGAAGAGACTGGCAGGGGGCGAGGAGAGCGACCTTAAGACGTCGAGACGAAGGGTCGATCGGGTCGAGCTCCAACCAGCATCATTCCTTCCTGCGCGAGTGTTTTTGGAATTTATAGTAGGGGGCTGGGAAGGGGTCACGAGCTTTGACTCTAGAAGAAGGTTTTCCTACTAGAGGAAGTCATCTAGAAAGAAGGGAGGAGGTCAGAAAGAGGAGGAGGAGGAGAGCGAGGTCGAAGCAGTTTGAACCAAACAAGTGGGTCGGCTCCCTTTCCGCCGTGTCCTTCGCCTCGAGAAGACTTGTTTAGAAAAAAATTATGCCGGCGGATAGCTGAGAGAGCTGAAAATATTCCTGTGCGAATCAGCTTTGCTCTAAGCAAGTGCAAACCTGGTAGAACTTCCTTCGGATGACGTTGCTGTTCTCCTTCCCCGCAACCCATTTCCCTCCACCGGCGTTTCCATCTCGTTCACCCTTCTTTTTAGTTTTTGAGCTCTGTTCTCTTCTTCCTCCCACCCACCACTCCCCCCACACCCTCCCCAATCATGTCTTTCCGAGCTCTCGTTTCTCCTCTCTCTCGCCCACTCACTCGGTCTCTGCCTCTTCGGTCCATCTCTCGAGTCTCTTCGGTTCCTCGTACATCCCTCTTCTCCTCCTCCTCGACCTTCCTCCTTCCTTCTCGCAGAGCCTTCTCCTCCAGCATCCGACGCAGGGAGGAGCACCCGGACGATGTGATTATCGATCCAGAGACCATCAGGCCGATGTATACGTGAGTCTTTCTTCCTCTCGTCACAGTCCAAAAGGAGGAAGCGGCAAAGGACAGAGGCAGAGTCAAGGGAGGGAGGAGCCAGCACCGGCGGAAAGCAGGACGAGGAAACTTCCGCTCCCTTGGACGAGCTGGGAGGGAAACTGTCCCTCAAGGCCCTCGGGATGGAGAGAAGACTCCTGGGATGAGCTCGGTGTCGTGGAAAAGCAGGAAGGATGTAGTTGGAGAGCGAAAAGCGGGAAGGGAGCTGGCGTGAGCTTCCATCCCTCCCTCGTCGCATCGACAACAAGCTCCTTCCTTCCTCCCCATTCTTCACTACTGTCCTCCTGACTCGCGAATAATGCGCCATAGCAGCTAGGTCTGCAAAACAGCATGTTGCCCGAGCAGCTTTTCATCTCCCTCTAAACCTTCGCTGCCCTCGCGGTCCTCCTTCCTTCGACACAACCCGTTCCTGTCTTCCCTCTTCCCAATCATGGCTCCTCAACGCAATCTTCTTGAACTGACTCCTCGTCGTCTCGCTACCAAACTCCTCTTCAGTCATCCTCCTCCCGCTCCAGGAGAAGATTTCAACGTCGTCATGGTAGGAGCTGGAAACGTGAGGTCCTAGCTCGCTTCTCTCTCGCCCTCTTTGAGGTATTCCACCGTGCTGAACCCGTTCTTCGTCTGTTCTCGATATCTCGCAGATCATGTTTGGTTCAGACGAAGGTGAGTTCTGCTTTTCTTCTGACGATCTCTCGAGGTCGTATTAAAAGAGCTCAAGACCGAGTAGCTTGAGTCGTCGACCCGTCGACACTTCGGATCCGGTTTGCTGACCTCCTTTACGTCCTTGACTTTCTCCAGGCCCTTGGAACCACTCTTTCCGACTCGAGCACAAGCTCGGTACACGTCTCAAGGTCGTCGCTCTCATCGATCCCTCGGCAACTCGAGCTCACGCTGCCTTGGACGCCAAAAAGGCGTCGTTCGTCGAGAGTGCCTACGCTGGAACCCTCGTCTACAACAACGTTGGGGAGTACTCGAGGGCCGTTCGAGGTGGAGGAGCTAAGAACCCTCAGTGAGTCCAACTCGTGTCTCTTCTCTCACTCGCGAGCAGGCGAAGAAGAAGAAAAGACAACGTCGACTGACGCGTCTCCGTTTTTCCTCTTCACAGTGCCATCATCATCGGTTCCCCTCCCCTTTATCGAGGAGGACCCAACCCTGGTCAGGATCTTGAGCTCCAGCTGTTGAAGCACTTCCCTGACGTTGCCATGTTTGTTGAGTGAGTGCGGTTTTCTTTCTTCGAGCGTCTCCTCTTCACTGACGCGTCGACTCCTTTTATTTTCTCGACTTCCAGGAAGCCCGTCGCTACTGGTACGCCTCCTGTTCCCTCTTCTGCTGCACTCTCGGCATCTCACTTTCCTTCCTTTTCCGTCTATAGGTGTTCCCTTCCAGAAGTCCATCGACGGAGCCAAGAAGATCGCTACCGTTCTCGAGAAGCGAGGAAACATCGTTTCGGTCGGGTTCGTTCAGCTTCTCTCTTCACCCCGTCCCTCGAGTGCGATTTCTGACCATGCCTTCGACTCTTCCCTCTGAACAGATACATGCTTCGATACCTTCGAGTCGTCCAGGAGATGAAGAAGATCCTCGCCGACAACAACTTGACCGTGATGGCCACCATCGCTCGATACGCCTGTGCCTACGAGGCTATCGAGAAGCCCGAGTGGTGGACAAAGTCCAAGTCGATGGGACCTGTCATCGAGCAAGGAAGTGAGTGCTTTCGTGTACTGCTCGACTTCTCAGAACCGTACTGACCTCGCGTTTTTGCCTTCCTCTCCAGCTCACTTCTGTGAGTCGCCCCTTCTTCATCGTCCCTTTTCCTCGAGACCCCTCTGACTTTCCTTTCAACTCTCTCTCCCCAGGTGATCTCTCTCGATACTTCGGAGGAGACGTCATCCCTTCCACCGTCTTGTTCGTCGACCTTCCCTCTCCTCTCTCCTCCCCTCGACGCGTCTGACCTCGCCCTCGTTTCTTCTCCAGCGCTCACGCCGTTGAGCACACCTCTCCCGCTGGAAAGCTCTCCAAGATCAGGTTCGATGAGGATGCCATCCCCGCTGAGGATCGAATCCCTCGAGTCACCTCTGCTTCTTGGTTCGTCTCCCGGCTCTCGTTCTGACGTTTCTTCGAGAACGAGTTGTTGACTCGTTTTGCTTTCGACGGAAACAGGAAGTACGAGTCTGGAGCCGTTGGACAGTTCATCCATCTCGCTGCTCTTCAGGGAACTGCTTACTCGTGCGAGTTGGAGGTTTACGCTGGTGAGTTTGGGAGAAAAGGGCAGAGACGAGGTGGACGCGTCGCAGAACTGACCGTCTCTTTCTCTCTTTTCGATAGACGGATACCAGCTGAGGTGAGCCCACTCCTCCAGCTCTTTTCTGAGACTTCCTACTGACGTCTACTCCCTTTCCCTCAGGTTGGTCGACCCCTACAACAACCCCGTGAGGCCTTTCTGCGTCTTCCTCTCGCTCCCGCACTCACTCACTGGACTGACTCCCCTCTTCCCCTGCTTATCCAGACCCTCTTCGTTCGACGACCCGGAGATGACCACGAGGAGGTCCACCGATTCACCGGTTCGTTCCCGTCGCACTCTCCTTCCTTCTTCGCTCCGTCCTACTACTCGCTGACCTTCGTTTCTCTTTCCCCTCCTCTCCCAGACGACGACCCCTTCTTCTCTGAGATCTCCAACTTCATCGACGCCATCGAGGCTGGACCTGAACCTTCCATTCTTTCCACTTACGCGGATGCTACGAAGACTTACGGTTCGTTTCTCGCTCTTTTCCCATCTCCTCCGAAATTGAGCTGACCTTTCCTACCCTTTCCGTCGCTCAGAGTTGACCTGGGCTATCAGGAACGCATCGGAGCAGAGCTCCAAGTCTTTCGAGGGAAAGTAAAGGAAACGGTAGACGTAATAGGCACTTAGCTTTCTTATTTTTAGAACACGGAAACACGGTATCTAGAAGGAGGAGAGGGCAGGGGAGAAGAGGAGCTGGGTTTTCGAGCGGGTTTCTTTTCGCTCTGGCTTCGTTTTTCTCTTTGCTTCTTCTTGCTCGGCTCTCGGATGTAAGCGGACTGTATGCTTTTCTCTTCCAATTTCCCCTCGGTCTAAACAAATGCGAGAGAAGAGAAAGGTGGTCGTTAACATCGACAACAAGTCGCGTCGCGTGGACGAGTATCAGAGAGAAAGGGAAATCGAAGGGGTAGCGCTGAAGGAGGTACTGATGATGAGCAAGGGTAGCAAGGGTAGGTATCCCGAGAAGAGAAAGAGAGAGAGACGAAGAAGGCAAGAGCTGAAAGGTAGACTAAAGAGGCGAAACGAGAAACGAGAAACGAGAAAAGAAAGCAAGTCCGGTCGATGTCCTGAATGAGCTCGAAAAAAAGGCCGTTTAGTCAACATCAGGCCTTCTCCACTTATCCGCGTCGGTATCCATGATCTCAGTGAATTTCTTGTACTCCTGTTTCGCCCAAACGAAGATGATCGACAGAGTCAGCGAACCCGTCCCTCTCTGCCTTCCTCTCTCCCTCCTCCCTTTCTCACTCAAACAAAGGCAGATGCAACTCACCGAAGCAACAAAGCCCCTCCTGACCAAATACGCATTCACCCTGTTCCCGTCCCTCTTCGGAGGACGAGGGAGTCTCGACGAAGGAGCAGGCCGTCGATTGGCCTTGGTCGGTTTGGGCCGACCGTTCTCGTCGTCGGATTCGACGGGGAGTTGGGCGATTTCGAGCTTGAGGGTGGTGTGGAGGTTGTATTCTGGAGGAAAATGAATGGCGAGAAAGCGAGAGAGGGAGTCAGCTCTCGAAGGGAGAAGAGGGAGACGAGACAAAAGGAGAGGGAGAGAAGAGAAGAAGCGACGAACCCCAGTGAGACATCTTATGGTGAAGGAGAGCTCGAGCTGCACAGTTGATTCCACAGTTCTAATTTCGAGGCAAGGGAAGAAAAGGCGAAAGTATCAGCGTTCCTCGTTACGGAAGTAAAAGAAAGGCGACGAGAGACGCAAACTCACAAACTGCTTGTCCTGCTCCTCCGCCTTCTCACTCTCCGTTTCACTCCCACTCTCACTCCTCGAATCGTCCTTCTCGACATCCTGTTCAGAAGTATTTCAAGAACAGGCAAAAGAAATCGTCAGCACTTGAACCTCGAACTCCGACGCGTCGTGCTTCCTCCCAACTCACCTCGAACGTCTCCCTATCGTACTCCCTCCCTCCAACTCTGACCCAAAGCTTCGCAGGCTTGTTAAGATTCCTGCACGCATCGCAAGGCGGGAGTTCGTCCTGCTTGATTCGGTCTTCCTGCCAGTGAGGGTACTTTGAGAGAACGTCGGTGAAGGACGCGGGCCAGATTTGGGAGGTGACGTGTCTGCGAGGGAGAAACGATGAGTTAGCATTGCGAGTGAGGAGAGTGTGGAAGGAGGAGGAAGTGAAGAAATGAGGGACGGAGGGAGAGAGACGGAAGAAAGGAGGGAAGACGAACAGGTTTCGACGGTCAACCATGTGCGCTCGGATCTTGGTGAGAGCCTTCTGGAAGTAAGCTTCCGAAGGAGAATCTCGAATCCAAGCTCTTCCGTTAATGATGAGGAAGATCTGCACACGAACAAACGAGAACGAGAACGAGTCAGCCTCGTCGCACCCTCTCCTCGCCCTCCTGCCCCCAACCTCACTCACATGATATTGCACACAGATCTCAAAGCACTGATTGATCGTCAAAGAAACCTGATACTGCTCCGGGATCTGACTCTTCGCGTTCAACGCAGCCTCGTCGTCGTCCGTCACGAAATCCGTCGCGTTCGAATCGCTGGTCTCTCCGTCTGAATCGTCCGATGAGCGTCGACCCTCGATCCAAGCTGAGGCCTCGACGTCGTCCGATTGCGAGGAGGAGGAGGAGGAGGAAGAAGAAGCGGTTTCGGATGAGGCGGCGGAGGAGCCGTCGAAGAGACTGTCGGCTGGGGAGTGGCGGACTTTTCTCTTGTTCGCTCCTGATTTTGGGAACGAGGGGAAGACGAGACGCGTCAGTCGGATGCAACTCGAACGAACGAACGAAGAAAGGTACTCACTTCCAGCTTTAACAGCCTTAACAACTTTGAGCTTCTCCAACGCCGTCTGGCGAGCCGAAAGGACCTTCTTGCCAGCTTTGGAACGAAGGCGAGCTTCGGCGAGGTGGTCTGAAAGAAAAAGAGAACGCGTCTCGATCAGCACCTCGTCCTTCTCCCTCCCCTCTTTTGTTCCCTCTTGTCCCACCTTCAGCCCCAACCCCAGTTCGTTCGTTTAGAACTCACAAGCGGTCCCCTCATCATCCATCAGATCCTCCTCCTCTTCCTCTCCCTCAGAACTCTCACTGCTCTCGCCTTTCCTCCTCCTCTTCTTCTCAACCTTCTTGCCCTTCCCACCAGCCTTCCCTCTCTTCTCAACCTCCTCCCCCTTCCCCTTCCCCTTCCCCTTCCTACTCCCACTCTTCCCTTTCTTCTCCTTCTCCTTCCTCTTCTTATCCTTCACCCTCCCACTCCTCGCCCTCTTCTTTTCCCCATCCGGTCTCTCCTCATCCTCGTAGTACTGCTTCCTCCCCCGTTTCAGTTTTCCTCCCTCTCCATCCGACGGCTCCGAGTCTTGGTCTTCAGCGGCTTCGGTTGAACGGGCGCGTTTGCGAGGCTTGGAGGGAGGAGGGGAGTAGGAGTCCGAGTCGGAGTCGGAGTTGGATTGAGGTTGGACGGTGGGTTTTCGGGCGGGTTCGGAGGAGGACGCGACGTTCGTTTGAGCCTTGGGTTTGGGTTTCGTTGACTTCCGAGTTGGTTCGTCCGACTCCTCGTCGTCGTCTCGAGCAGAAGCAGCAGGAGGTCTCCCTCGTTTCCTCCTCGGCGGCACGTCGCCCTCCATCTCGTCGTCGTCGTCCGAGAAGATGACTTTCTTCTTCTTCTTCTTCGGCTCCGGTTGACGTTCGGGTTTAGGTTTGGACTTGAGCAAGCTCCGGTCGATGGCAGGGGAGACGTCGGGGAGGTCGTCGTCGTCGTCGTTTGAGGAGAGGTTTGGGTTGGAGGGACGGGCAGGAGGGTGTTTCGGACGCTTTGAAGCTGAGTGGGAGGTGGCAGTGGTAGCTTTGCGAGAGTAGGTGTTGCTGCTGGTGGTGGTGGTGGTTCGATGAGTGGGAGGAGGAGAGTCGTTCGTCGACCCCGAGGGGAGAGGGTCTGCTGTCGCGACGGACGAAGGAGGAGCTCCTTTCGGCCGCGAAGCGACGGATCCGTCGTTGGTGGTAGTTGCTTTGAGAGGTTTAGAATGATCGTATCGAGGGATGAGGACGATGACTGAAGTTTCCGTGTCGTAGCCACTCGTCTCGTCCTGCTCGACGTCAACACCTCCCTCTCCCTCCTTCCCCTTGATCTCGACGTCCTGCATCTCCTGATCCGAATCCGAATCCTCGATCACGATGGTTTCCTGAGCCTTGTTGTCGTTTGATCGAGAAAATCGTTTCTCGTTCTTCTTCGACGAAGAGGACGAGTCGTTGGGAGGAAGAGGAAGGTCGGGAGGGAACGAAGGTGGTTGAGCTTCGAGATCGGGTTGAGGCTCGTCGTCGTCGGAGCCGAAGAGCGGGGAGGGGGACCCTATAGATTGGAATGGAAGATGTAGAGAAAGAAGAAGCATGGATGAGCCTTTGCTGGTACAGAAGTTGAGCTCGGATGAAAGCTGAACGAGCGAGCTCAAACCTCCATGTTTCCTTCCCTTTGTTCTCTGTCTTTCCTCTCTCTTCGCACGCTCCATCCAACTCCGCTCTCAAGCTCAGAGTAAAACAAGACTCACGAGAAGCATCCTCAGCCATCCTGACCGCCTCCTTATCCTTCTTCTTCTTCTTCTTCGACGGAGCTTGATCGTCCTTCTTTGAGCTCGACCGTCCTCCTCCGCGAGCTGATGGAGCTCCTCGAGAACCCGACCCGGAGCCGTTGGAGGGCTGCTGCTTGTTGAACTTTCTCTTGAGTTTAGAGATCGAGGAAGAAGAGGCCGGAGCCATCGCTGTGGAGTGGGCGGGCGAAGAGTGGAAGGAAGAGAGGAAGAGGGAAGGTCGAAGTTGGAGGAGAGGTCGAAGGGGGTCGGAGAAAGGGACTGTCTTGCGTTTCAGCTGTCTTTGTCTTCGGAGGCAAAAAGTTCAAGTCGAGGGATTCCACAGGAACTCTACTTCGATATCCGAACTTCTCTTCGATCTGGAAAAACGCGTGCTCAACCTCTCTCTCCCTCGCTCTCGCTCCCGCTCTCTCCCAATCGCGTCCTTTCTCCTCTCTCCCTCTCTCACAAAACAAGATCCATTGCATCTAATCTACTCCGCCTCACTAGCAGCCCTGACCATCTTCAACACCTTCTCATGCGACCACCTGTGCGAGGCGAAGATGCCCGTCGAGCGGAACACTCGTCCAGTACCAAACGTGATCTCCTCGCCCTCCAGCGTACTGATGCAACCTCCCGATTCCGTTACGAGCAGAGAGCCTGGGGCATGGTCCTGCAAATTACACATCCCAACAGAACAACAGCAAAATCGAGGGGAAAGGGGGTCAGATTCTGAGAAACGAAACAAAGAACCCGCCCAAACTCACCCAGATCTTCTCCTCAAATACCTTTCCCCTGGGCAGTCTCACACGGAAGAACAGCCCTCCTCCCCCTCGGCAGAGCTCGCAGTATTTGGCTTGACTGTCGATCTGCATGGGGGGGACTGTGATTCCCAGGAGCTCAGCAGCTCTGGCGGAGAGAGCTTGGTCGGAGTGATGAGGGTCGTAGGATTCGAGCAACGGGGTGTCGGGTCCGAGAGAACGAATTCGGAGGGTTGTACGGGTATGGGGCAGGGTGGTTGGGTGCTGCAAGCGAGTGAGCGAACGAAGGAAACGTCCGAAGGTGAGTGAGGGGGACGCGTCTCGTTTCGTTTCTCTTCCTCAGAACGAAGATACAAAGGGGAGATTTGGGGTAGTTACGCACCATATAAGCTCCATGCCCCTTCCTAGCAACAAACACCACCCCCTTAGGTCCCTTCTCGTCAGTCGGATCCACTAGCATGTTGGGGCAGCCGATAACCGAAAGGATGGTTTTACCTCCTTCGATCAAAGCGAGGCAGACGGCGAATTGATCCCCTCTCACGAAGCCCTTGGTTCCGTCGATGGGATCACACCTGGATCAGCATAGGAACAAATGGAAGGGATGCGGGTGAGTGAGTACGAGGAAGACGAGAGACGAGAAGGGAGGGCTGAAAAAGAGACCCACGTCCAAAACCTCCCCATCCCACCTTCGAACTTGCCTCCTCTGTCAATCGCTTCCAGCAACGTCTCCTCCCACTCTTGGCCTTCTCCAACGGGGAGTTTAGCCTCCGTGAGGGTTTCTGTGACGAGACTGGTTACTCGTTCACGGAGGAGGGCTGAGGAGGGAAGACGGAGGTCGTCGCTGTCTTCCTCGCCGACGAGAGGATCGAAGGGGAAAGCTTGGAGGAGGAGACGCGAGATGATGGCTTGGGACGCGAGGTCGGCGACTGGGTGGCGGTTGAGGTTTTGATTGAAGAGGGAGGGAGGAAGAGGAGAAGTCGTTCGTGAGCTCGAGTTTCTTCCCTTCGCCCTCCTGGGATCTGGAAGAGTAGAGCGAGGACTAACCTGTTACGGGAGTCTTATCATCCTTGATCTGAACGTCTCCTTTGACGAGTCGGTGGAAAACTTTGAGGGTGAGAGAGCAGGCGAGCTACGAAAGACGAGAAGGAAGGAGGGAGGGAAGGAGAGTTCGAGCTCAGGAGCTTCAGCCTTTGTCGCTTCCTACGACCTTCGAGGAGTATGTATGTATTCGAGTCGAGACTCACCAGAACAGCCTGAACAGCGACTTCTTCCTCCTTGAGAAGATATTTGGGATCTGACGACATGATGGCTTGTGGCAAAGGGGGAAAGAAAAGAAAACGGGAGAAGGGAGTTCGAAGCTCACCTTCACGACGACCTTCCTCCTCCTTCTCCCTATAGTTTCCTTCAATCTTCGAACCTCGGCATTCACGGAGTCGCTAAAATCCTCGGTATCTCGGATCAGGATCCCCAGGAGTACAAGAAGTGGGCTGCTGGACATAATCTTAGGAAGGTCGAGAAGATGGAAGAGTTGGTGAGCTCGCTCCTCCTCTTCTTCCTCTTTCCCTTCCCCCTGCTTTCGGCTGACCGAATTCTACTCGCTCTCGTTTGGGAACGACTCTTCGATGTTCTAGTTCGATGTCTTCGTCAAAATGGCTTTCAAAGGTCATCACGTCCTCCCAGAATACGAACTCGAACGAGCCATCTTCCAGGTCAACCGTCGCTCCTCCGTCTCCCTCTCCCTCTTCTCCTCTTCTCTCTTTCACTCTCTCCCTCGTCAGTACGGTCGCTTGACTTGTTCACATTCCTTACCTTTCCCATCAGTGCAAATTCGCAGCTACCTACCTTCCTCGTTTCATCGAAGCTCTCGTCTTCTTCCCCGTCGACTCCTCCGTCGGAGGCTGGTTCCACGGTCTCTTCAAAACCTACATCCAAGGAACCCCTTACTCCGCTCTCTACGCTAGAAACCACCCTGAGGCTCTCTTCCTTCTCGGAAAGTGGGGAAACGAGAGAGGGAGAGAGGCTGCGAGGCGCGTCGCTGAGCTCCTCTTCTTCTTCTTCGTCTGTTGCCTCAGCTCATCAGAAGAAGCACTGGAAACTTCATAAGAAACTCTGCTTACATCCGAAGTGGTAGTTGACCCCTCGATGGCGAATGATCTCGACGCGGGAGGGATTGAGTCCGTCGTCGTCGAGATGGGACACGCCGGAAAATAAAGGGATCCAATGTCGCTCACCTTCAGTTTCTTCGTCGTCTTGCAAACCGAGTTGAGAGAGAGGTAGTCAGATCACCTCGAAAGCTGTCGATACCTCACGAGGATCCATTACTTCTCCTCTTGTTCCTCCTCTCCTTTCCTGGAGACTCCCGTGTCGAGCCAGCTCGTCGCTTCCCATCCTTTCTTCCATCCCTGCCACAAAAGAAGAAACAGCAGTCAAATTAATAATGTGGCAAAACAAAGGAAGGAGATCGATCAACCGAGGCGTGAAAAAGGAGACGAAACGAAGCGAAACAAAGGCGTCGAAGAAACACGGACGCTCGGGACACGAGAGAAGCAAAAAAAAAACGTCGAAGAGAGACCGTAAGAATTGAGAAGGAGCACAAGTGAGAAGTGGAGAAAGAAGAAACACAGTAGGGTTGTTGTGGTTGGGGTGGGAGGCACGTTACGTAAGTAATAAAGAAACGGGAAGAGAGAGCGGGAGCGGGAGATGGGGGAAAGGGAGGGAGATGGCGAGACTAGGTAGCACGAGGGCATAACGAAAAGAGAGAGAGAGAGAGAAACGTTTTAGGTGGGGGGGATGAGATGGAGGTAGGGTAGGGTAGGTAGGAAGTCAAACGAAAAACACGAGAAACAAGAAGGAACAAAGACGACCTCGAGAACGCGACGAGTCCCTCTCCTCACTCTCTCCTTCGACCAACTAGGACGAGTTGATCAACCACCCAGACGACCCGTTCGTCCCTTCCAACTGCGTCCCCTCCCAATCGAACCCTCCTCCGACTCCTCCTCCCGAGAAGTAGGAATCCTCTCCCATCTCCGACCAGATCTCCATCCCGTTCTCTCCCAACGGCGTCTGGAGAGGCAGAGGACTGATGCTCTTCGACGATGAAGGGTTGGTGTCTCCTGCTATCGAGGAAGGGATGAGGACCGAAAGGCTCTCTGCGGAGGCGTCGGCGGAGGAAGGGTTGGCGGAGATGGAGTTGTTTCGAGCGAAAGGGTTGGGTGTGGATCGGTTCGTGAGGGGAGGAGGGAGGTTGGCTGAATCGGAAGTGGAAGCGGTGGCGTTGGTGTTGGAAGATCGGAAAGGGAGGAGCCGTGGAGGGGAGATGGCTTCCTTGACGGAAGCTGGGGATTCGTCGTGAGGACCGGACGAGTGAAGGAGGTCGGGAGTTTGAGCATCGATGGGCCTTGGATCCGACGAGGACGACGATCCTACTTTTCGACTGCTGCTTCCTTGACTGTTGCCTGCTCCACCGTCATCTTCCGTAGGAGCGACGATCTCCTCGTCGGCCTCCTCCTCGTCCTCGTACTGCGACGCGTCGAGGAAGAACGAGATATCGAAGTCCTCGACTGGAGACTTGGGCGACGCCGGTCGGTTCGAGTCCTGTATGGAGTTGGAAGAGTAGCCGAGGGAGTTGTAGGGGAGGGAAGAGGTGGAGGCGATGGGGTAGGAGGAAGAGGAAGAGGATCCGTAGGTCGAAGGTTGGCGGATGTCCCTCATCGCTCGAGCCAGAGCGGTATGGTCGAGTCCGTTGGGTCCTCCTCCTCCGTCGTGGAAGGTATTGGGGACTCCTCCAGCGTTGGAAGCATCGATCTGAGCCTGATGAAGGTTGTTCCACTGGCTTTGGAAGAACGAGACGGGGTCCTTTGCTGCTGCTCGAACCTCCTCCTGCCGACGACGCTCCTCCCAGCCGTCCATCTGCAAACCCAACACCGACGCAGGATCCGTTGCTACGACTCCAGTCGGTACCGATGGTCCCTGAGAGGGAACTTCGACCACATCCTCCTCTCGATCCCTCTTCTCCAACTCCTCCTTGACCTGGTCCAACGTCGACCTTCCCGTTCCCGACGTCGACGACTTCCGGTTCCCCGCTGACGGCTTCTCCTTCTTGTTTCCAGCTGCCTTCGGCGTTCCCTTCTTGGACGAAGCTGGCGACTTTCCGTTCGCTGGAGGGGACTGCTCGGCGTTGATGGGAGTTCGAAGCTCGGCTGGCGTCGTCGCTGCTGGGGAAGGGGAAGCGATTCCTCCGACGGAAGACGTCCTCGCTCGCTTCGATGGTGGAGGAGCTCGAAGATCCTCTGGACGAAGTCGACCGGCGAAAGTCGAAGGATCCGGGAGGTTCGTTGCGAGCTGGGACTGGTTCTCCTGCTGCTGTTGCTGAAGAGCAGCAGCTTGCTGGAGTTGCTGCTGAGCTTGAAGTTGCTGCTGTTGAAGGAACTGCTGCTGCTGGAGCTGGCGTTGCTGATCGTTCTGCTGAGGTCGGTTCATGAGGGTTTGGACGGTGGTGTGGACGTAGTGGATGAAGCGACCGATCTGCGTTCGAAGACCCATGATCTCGTTTCGACCGAGGATGATTCGACCTTGAGAGGCGTTCCAGCTGGCGTTCTTCCACATGGCGATCTTGAGGAGGGAAGGACGGCGAGGAAGAGCGACGGAAGGGGAGAGGAGGGAAAAGAGACGCGTCGGGTCGTCAGTTCGACTTTTTCACCCGGATGAGGAAGAGAGGTTAGACTAGAGGGGAAAAGATAAGCTACTCACCATCTGCGTGACTCTGTTACAAGCAGCAACGGTCTCGGTCGTATGGCTGAGGATCCGGAAGAGAGTGAGACGCTTCTCGGCCTCTCCGATTTGACCCTGGAGATCTCGTAGAGCGGTGGTGATCTCGTTCTTCTCCTCGTCCGAGAGACCCTCGACCTCCTTCTGAGTAGCACCTGAGTAACGAAGGAAAGAAGATCGAAAGGGAAAGGGGAAAGGTCGTCAGCAACGAGCTCTCGAGACGTCGACTCCTCGAACGAGCGAGAGCAGAAGAGGACGATAAACTCACGAAGCTTCTCGACGAGCTGCTCAATCATGTGGTTGATGACGAGCTTCGACTTCTGAGTGTCCTCCGGCGTAGGAGCTACAAAAGGTCTAGGACCGCCGTCCTGAGGCTGCTGTCCGACTCCTCCACTCGCCGGTCTCGGAGGCACTCCTCCAGCGACGGCTCCTCCTCCCATCGACGACGACGGCTGGTTCCCTGAACCTCGAGCAGTAGCCTCGGCGAACTGCTGCTGCTGCCTAGCCCAAGCAAACGTCGCTGCGTTCGGCTGACCTCCTCCAACGGATCCAGGCTGGACTTGTGGCGACGATCCGTTGTTGTTGGCGAGGTTGGCGTTCTTCTGAGCCATGTAGATCTCGAGTTGCCGTGAGAGATCGGGTGGCAGGGTGAGGGAGTCTCGCTGAACCTGATCCATCTGGGAGATTTTTTCGAGGACCGTGTTGATTTCGGCCTGGGGAGGCTGCTGTTGCTGGGACTGCTGCTGCTGATGCTGGTGCTGCTGCTGCTGTTGTTGACCAAGCTGAGGAGACTGGTTGACGAGTCTCGATTCTGTAGCGGCGTTCCTCCAGGCGTCCTCGAACGAGAGCAGGTACGTTCCGAAGATGTCTGCGACCTGGTTGGCGGTGTCGGGAGTCGAACGAGGGATTCCGTCGGGTCCAGAGGACGAAGCCAAACCGAGATGAGCACCGACGACGGGCCAAAGATTGCGAGCCTTGACCTGTGAGAGAGGAGGAACAACGAAGATCAGAAGGCGAGCTCGAACGAAGAGGAACGGCGAGAGAGACTTCAACGAACGTTCTCGCTTCCTCCTTCCGACACCACCTTCACATACAAATCGAACAGGTCGATCTGCCTCCCCTCGACCGTCGGCGACGACTGAATCGTGATTCCCTTCCTCTGGAACATCTCCGAGAGCTTCTTGAAGAAGCTCGTCCTCTGCTGACCTGCGTCGACGGGAGCGTTGAACGAAGTTCCGGGATTCGGACGAGCTTGGAGGTTGGGAGAGTTGTTGAAGTTGGGAGGGAGACCGTTGTTGACGAACTGGTTCTGGTGCGTGTTGGGTTGGTTGAAGGAGGGGTTGGGAGAGGAGTGGATGTTGGGGCTGGAAGAAGGGAAGGACGCGACGAGGGAAAGGGTGAAGAGAAGTGATGGACGAAGGTCAGCTCATCTGTATAGAACTCGACGGATAGCAGAGATGGAAGGAAAAAGACGTACAGGTTCCCGTTCTGGACCAAAGGAAGGTTCCGAGACTGAGCTTCTCGAACGAGAGCTCGAAGCTGAAGCGTCCACTCGCCCATGGCCGTCTTGGCTCTGTCGACTTGTTCGTCGGGGACCTGACCCTATAGAAGAGAAGAAAAAATGAGCGATACGAGGGAGAGTCAGCGATCGAAGAAGGGAAGGGGGTGATCTCGAAGTAAGAAGGACGGAGGGAGGAAGGAGGAGGGAGCTCACGTTCGTCAAACTCAGCTCGAGATTCTTGACCTTGGAGGTCAAGCTGGTGATGACCTTCCCAAGCTGTTCGTTCCCCATCTTGGCGATGTCTGGACGTTGCTGTTGCTGAGCCTGCGAGGGAGGTTGAGAGGATCCAGACGAGTTCCGCTCGTGAGAGGAGTTCTGGTTGACCATCTGGTTCGACTGCTGCTGCTGAGCAACGTTGGCTGAGAAGGAGAAGGCGAAGGGAGGTCAGAGGATACTTTGAGAGGCTCTTGAAAGTGACGAGACTCACTAGACTTCGGTTGCCGTGACTGATGAGCGGCGAGGAGTTGCTTGAGCTGAAGAAAGGAGAGAGGGAAAGGTCGTCAGCTTCTCGGATCCGACTTTCCCAACTCAATCGACCCTCGTCTCGAGAAGTAGACTCACCTGAACCATCTGCTCTCCCGATAGGTTTCCCTGGTGCCAGTCCTTGATCATGTTCATCCCTTGAGGTCCCATGTTGGTGAGGATGGCGACCATCGCAGGAGGGATGTTGGCTGCTTGTCGTCCGTTGTTGAGTTGAGGGTTCTGCTGCTGCTGCTGCTGTTGCTGCTGCTGGGAATTGGAGTTTTGCTGCTGCTGCTGTTGTTGCTGCTGCTGGTGTTGGTTGGGAAGTTGTAGACTGAACTGAGGCTAGAGAAAGAGGGGGAAGAACGAGAGAGAACGCTGATGAGTGAAAGGAAGGAGAACAAGGTCGGTTCGAACCGAACGAGTCCGCTTACCTGGTTCGGGTTGAACGACGGTGGACCTCCAGGGAACTGCTGCTGCTGACCATGCTGGTTGTTGGCGAGTAGAGCCTTACAACGAAGAGACGGCGGAGAAAAGGAAGAAACGTTAGAACGAACTAATTCGCCCGACTGGCCCGCCTCTCCTCCCGACTCTTCCTCGTCCTGCCACAGCTTCCTTTCAATCCACTCAAGCGCTTCTCAAACAACGCAAACAGAAGGCTCACCTGTAGCAGCGCATGCTGACCCGCAATCCCGACCTGACCTGGGCCCGAAGGCATCTGAAGCTGACCTCCTCCTGGAAGTCGACCGTTCCTCGAGTTAGCCTCCTGCAGGGCCTTCATGACGTTGGCCTGCTGAGCTGCTGAGCCAGGGTTGTTCTGGTTCTGGTTGTGGTTCTGGAGCTGATTCTGGTTGAGGTTGTTTGGGTTTCCTCCGTTGTTCTGCTGCAGTTGACGGAAGGAGTTGAGACTGGAGGGAGAGGAGGAAGGAAGGAGCAGAGGGAGGAGGTCAGCGAGAGAGAGAGGAGGAACGAAGAGCGCAAGAGGAAGAGCATTGAGAAGTCAAGACTTACAGCTGTCCAACGAGAAGGTCGAGGAGGATTGAATGGCGAGAGAGATGGAAATGGGGGAGGAAAGGATGAAGAGAAGAAAGAGCGTCAGCTTGAGGTTCAACGCGTGCCTCGAGGGGAACTCTTTCCATCCAAAACGTCGGACTCGAGCGTCGTAGAGAGAAAGAGAAGAAATGTGGAAGCATCAAGGTGGGTGACGGGTGCGTGAAGCTCTAGTCCCACCTTGAATGAGATTGTTGGAAGCAAAGGGGAGGGAGGCAGGGATGTTACAAGGTTGCAGGAGGGAGGTGAGAGGGAAGGAAGGGACGGAAGGGGGATGGCCTTCCAGGCCAACCTCGTCGCTCTCTCCCCCACCGAGAGATGATCTCCTTTTTCAACCTAGGGAAAGAAGACTCGGCCATCAAGTGTACGATCATCTCAAAGAGAGAGCTTCACTTGATGTGTGGATTCGTACGGATCGAATCCGAGAAAGGACGAGGTCGACGAAACAACGAGTCCCTTCGCTCGACCTCTCCTCCCTCCGCTCCTCTTTCACCTCCCCTTCCCTTCGTCCAACATCCCACAGCGTACGACTTGGACGAGACCCAGGAAAAGAAGAAGAAGATTCCTACTTACCTGACTGGAAGCTGCTGGGTTGAAGGCCTGACCCGAGTTGTGCTTCGCTTGAGCTTGCTGGGCCATCGCCTGAGCCCACATCGCATGGTCCACTCCTCCTCCAAGATTAGGAGGAAACCCTGACCGTCCTCCCTGGTTGTTGTTGTTGTTATTGTTGTGATTGTTGTTGTCCGACATGATTCGAAAGGAGAAGAAGGGAGGGAGCAAAGGAGGGAGGGAGGGAGGGAGGGAGGAACCTGAGAGACGACCTTCGAAGGAAGCCTGGGGCAAGGAAGGGTCGGTGTCGCTCGCTCGAAAGGGGAAAGGGGAGATTTTACTCGACTGGAGTAGAAGGCGACTACCAGGAGAAGGTCGAGAGGGAGGAGGAGCGAGAAGGGAAAAGAGCGAGAGGGGAGGGAAGGAGAGAGGTGGACGTCTGAGGTGAGATTCGAGGAGAGAGGAGGGAAAGAGGTTGGGCAGGCTCACGACTCGCTTTTCTTTCGAAACCAAAACACTCGTTAATCTCGAACCACCACCATCGAGTAGCCACGTTCAGCATCTGTATCCTCGTACGAAGTCGCGTCTTTTCTCAGCAATGGGGGAGGCAGGATTTCGACCTTTGCGCTGTCTCACGTCCCCTCGTCCGACTGGAAACCTCCACGAGGTTGTGCTTTCTCTTCCCCCTCTGTAGGTGATCTCAGGAGACTTTTGGCTCTTAATTAAGAGCAAAATACATACTTAAGGCTGTTCTGACTTCCTCTTTCATTTAGCAGGTTTTCGCTCCAGGAAGAGGGAAGCGAATCTCCCTCAGATGAACAGCTCGACGTCGAGTCCGGACCTGCTCCGTTTCTTCCCTCCTTCCATCCTTCGAAGCTGACTTCCGCACCCGTCGCCATTCTTACCAGCAGGGTCTTCTCTCGTTCCCAAAGGGTCAGAACCGGAAAATCACCCACTTTCGACCTTCTCTCCCTCTCTTTCTCTTCACCGTCCCTTTCACGAGCGCATCTCGTCTTCCTCCCCCTCCCCTCTCCCTTCCTTTCTCAAAATACTTTCCTCGACAGCACGTCCGGGGGACCTTGCATGCCATAGCGCAGATGCTCGTTTGGCTTTCGACTCGAACTCTCGAGCCAGGCGCGTCTTCCTACAAAGTCACGTCTGGTTTTCGGCTCGACGTTGCCTCTTCCCTCCCCTCTACTACTTTGCTCCTGCTTCAGCATCACTATCCAGTAAATGTTTCCTCTCGAGGAGCGTTCTGGCCTCTGAATTGCGTTCCTAGCTCGTTCAATTCGAGCGTTCTTTCTCCTCGTCCGTCTCACTCTCCAACGAGATGGTTCTCCATCCTCTGCTCCCATTCTCTAGATCGACCAGCACATCTACATCGCTCCCTTTTCTCATCTGCTACTCTATCGATTTATCGACCTCTTCCGTCTCTCTGCTCTTCTCCCCTGTCCTCTCTCCCTCTTCTTTCCTGCTTCTCGTCGACCCTTGTCCTCCCAGTCGTTTCACTCACCCTCTTTGGATGATGATGAAGATCCGGTACACGACTTTGAGCGCGTTTTTACATTTCACCACGCCTTCCAGGACATCTTCTTCGTCTTCTCCTCCATCGAGCTAAGGGAGACCTTCTCGACGCGTCCTTGGTTTCTTCCCATCGTTATCTCGCTGTCCCTTCCGCCGCCGCCTCTCTCTAGCCGTTCCCCTCTATCTCGTATCCCCGCTTTCCCCACGGCTCCGTCTGTCTCGCTTGATCTTTCCGGTTCTCCAGTCGAAGCTTTGAACAGGTCGGTGGACGCATGGCTCCCAACCTCCATCTCGCTTCGTCGAAGCTCGCAGCGCTTCCTTTCCCTCGACCATCACCATCGCAGACAACATCTTCGAGCCATGATCCTCGACAACCCATCCTCTATCAAGAAGCAACAAGAAGCCTCGTCGTCGCCGGTCAAAGCAGAGGTGAGCTTGAGCGCTTCTTCCTCCCCCCCCCCCCGTCCGATCTCTTCTTTGAAGACTGACCTCTCCTTCCTTCCTTCTCTATTTTCCTTCCTGTGCAGAACGTCATTCCTCCTCCAGCCTACTCGGAAGCAGCATCGACTTCTCGTCGCGCCGACTCTTCTCTTCAGTCCTCCTCGTCGTCGTCCGTCGCCCGAGACTCCCAATCCTCCCCTCTCGCCTCTCCGACCGATTCAGCACCAAAATCCGCCTTTGGACTCGTGGCCTGCTGCGATAGAGAAGTCACGGGGGAGCATTCGAGAGGTTGGGCGATCCAGATTGGGTCAGGGAGGTTGGGGAAGACGTGTCCGAGGAGGAGGGAGTGAGAGAGGAGAGGGCGTGAGGGTTGCATGTTCGGTAGAAATTCAAAAGCTTGATGTGCTGTACGTACGACTTGGGAGTTGGGGGGATGGCTAGGCAGTGAAGAGGAGGAGGAACGCGACGCGTCGAAGTCCTCGTCGGTTTGCTCTGAGTGATTCGCCTTCATCGGGGGATTTGGATAGCCCGACCGATCTAGTCTGTCGGGTTCACTTCGTTGTCTCTCTCTCTGCGTGTTCGGTCCCTTTTGCTCAATCTTGAGGCGTACTGTAGATGGCCAAACGAAAGAATCGAAAGTCGAGATCGGATCCTTGTTTTGCTTTCTTCCCTCCCTCCGAACTTCATTTCTCGACTTGAAAACATGGTTCGAACACTCTAGCCACCGATAGCTTTCCTTTGCTGAATCCACAGGTTTTCTCAGCCAAAAAAAGGAAACAAAACGTGCGTCGAACAACTCGCATGACGCTGCCCGAAAACGAGCTCTCTCCGACCTGCTCCCTCTTCCCTCCCTCTTCCTTCAAACGCTCACCGACGCTTCCTCAGCCCCATCATGTCGGACGATCAACCACCCCTCACCTGTACGCTCTACCTCTCCTTCGATTCGTCTACAAAGCTGACCTGTTTCTCTGGGTTGGGACTCAAACAACAGACTTCAACGTTGGCCTTGCCTTTTCCTTCATCACTCTCGACGCCGTCCTCTCTCTCGTCTTCGGACTTGGGATCGGAACGACCTTGGTTGTCGCTGCTGTGAGATGTGTGGTTCAGCTCAGTGTCATGAGTCTGATTTTGGATAGGTGAGTGAATTGAAGGGAGGAGAAGAGAGAGAGAGAGGGAAAGGGAAGGAGGGAGGGCTGAGCTCACGAGCTGACCGGTTTTTGTTTTTTGTTTGGATCAGCATCTTCGCTGTGAGTTTGATTTCTCTTGATGTCAGGAACTGAGTAGGAAGGTGATCTCCCTAATTGTCGTGCTGATACTCTCCTTCCAAGGCCAACAACCCCTGGGGAGTGGCCGGTATAGTGCGTGAGTTCAACCTCCTCCCTCCCTCGCCTCCTTCGTCTCCTCCCGTTCCACAACCCAAGCTCGCCTCTTTCATTCCCTTGAGCTGACTATCTGCACCCTCTCTTTCCCCCTTTCCGACTGCCAGTCGTCCTCAACCTCCTCGGAGCCGTGAGTCTACAGCTCGTTTCAGCCCAACCTCGCCGCCTCCTCGCCGAATCTCGACGTCAAAGTGTCTTCTGTAGCCCACCTCTGACTTCTTTCTCTCTTCTTCCTCTTCAGTTCGAAGCAGTCTTCAATAAATCTAAGAAGAGGTTCACGAATATGTTCCCGTTCGTCCTCATGTCCCTCTTGATCTCGGTCGTTCCCATCTCGCTCGCTGGATCCGCCGCGATGAGGAGGAACCCCATCTGGAAACCAAATCAGTTCATCCCCGTCTCTGGTATGCTCCTCGGTAATGCGATCTCAGCCATCGGCGTAGGTTCTTCAACGATCTTGGTAAGTTCTGATCGGCCTCTCTCCCTCTCTCTCCCTTCTCTGACACTCCTTCTCCTGTTCGCCTTCCTCCTTTCGCAGAAAGAGTTCACCGACAACAGGGACAAGATCGAGACCTACCTCGCCATGGGAGCTAGTCGGTTCGAGGCTTGTAAACCCGTTGCCAGGGACGCGCTCAAGGTTGGTTGTCCTCTCGCTCTTCTTCCTTCGCGTCTCGAGCTCTGACTGGACCTCCCTCGTTTGCATCTTCAGCTCGCCCTGCTTCCAACGGTCAATCAAATGAGTGTGATCGGACTCATCTCGATTCCCGGTGGGTCTCGTCTTCCCTTCTCCCTCTCCTCTCGACTCGAAACCCAGAACTCTTCTCTGACTCTTTCTTTCTCGCTGGTTGTTCTTTCCTCGCACTAGGACTCATGACCGGAGCTGTCCTCGGAGGAGCTTCCGTCGATCAAGCTGGAAAGCTGCAGATGATCCTCATGTTCAGTGTGTTTCGTTTCCTTTCGTTTCTCTCGTCCTCTCCTCTTTCTCGCCTGAACTTTCCGACCCCTCTCCCTTTCCTTCACAGTGATCTCCGCTTCTTCGGCTCTCTCGGTCCTTTCAGTTATGCTGTGTACCCTTGCTACAGTGGTACGTATCCTTTTCTCTCTTTTCGACTCTGCGAGAGACCAAAGCACAACCTGACGCGTCGCTCTCGTGTTTCGTTTCTTCTTCTGCTTCGCTCAGTGCGACGCTTCTCACCGAATCCGACCCGATCGAATCTACGGAACAGAAACTGTTCTTTCGGGAGGAGTCAAGTCGCTGGGAAGGCTCGTGACGAGAGGTTGGAAGAAGGTCGCGCCGAGGAAGTTGGGAGGTGGACGGTCGTGAGAGGGAAGAGAAGAGGGAGAGGAGATCTTATAGTATCGTATCTCGCAGATCACAACTGGCCTGATAGATGGATCTACCTGGGTTTCAAGGGAGGAGGTCTAGAGAGACCCTTTTCTCAAGCAGCGACCCTCGGCTCGAGGAGGAGCGAGTGATTCGACGTCAGTCGAGCTTCCGCCCAAGAAGAGGTGCTGATATGTATAGAGGCGAGTGAGACACAGTTATTTTCAAGACAATCTACTTGTTTCAAGTTCGCTAATGAATTCCTTTGACCAATCTTCGCTCTCGAGGGAGGGAGCGCGTCCGAGTGAGTTTCGCCGAGTCTCTCTTCCCTTCTTTTCGCCCATCGCGAACGGTCTTTTCCTCATATACTACAGCTTTTAGAAGCTGTAGACGATGCCATTTGGTCCCGCTGACCTCCAAACCCACGAGGAGGCCACTCTCCTCACCCTCGGGCAGCGATTGGGAGGTCAAAGAACCCTCCGATCAGGTACTGCTCTCTCTTGTAACATAGCTCACCTGACTTCCCCGTAGAGAGCATGTTGATGTGCAGAAGATCGAGGAAGGAAGGCTGAATAGTACGAGTCGAAGAGGAAGATCAAAGGACGAGCGACGGTTGCGCTCGCTCCCTTTCGGCGGAGAACAACCAGAGCTAACCGAGTTCAGACCTCCCCTAGACTGTTCTCAGGAGACTTTGAAGATCTCATCTCGCTCTTTGCTTGATTTGAAGAACCGGCGGGACCAGAAAATTGAGCTGGGCTGAATCGAGGTTCGTCGAGTTTAGTCGCTCGCTGCCCTTTTCCCTCCCCGTTCAGCGAGGTTCTTAACTGGTAGACACCTCGATCGAGTTAAAGATAATAACTGACTCCGCATCGGCATTGGACAGATCCTCTACTTGATGCAGACACGGAACCTGATCCTCGGCCTCCAAACTTCGGTCGCCACTCCGCTACTGCTTCCTCTTTCCCCCGAGATCCCCTACCTCCTTGACCTCCTTCAGCCTCAGGAGCACTTTTGAGAGGGGCCAAGCATCGCGTGGGGTTTTCAAGGGGAAGGAAGGGGAAAAGTTGCTTCCCTTTCCTGGGTTCTCCGTTCACGACGACCTTCTTTCTCT